>NW_026515943.1:0-65894 GCF_023601865.1 Aspergillus affinis | reverse complement strand
AAGGTGCTGTGCGGTATGTGGATTAGGTCAAGATACTCCACCTCTCTGGTCTGGTTGATAACATCGTTCCAACACTTATCTTTAATTCCTATATTTACTTCCCTTAAAAGTGCCTGCTGATCGTATCAATCGCTACATGATTTACTCTAATATGACGAGTAACGACTATATCAAGTAGTAGCTACAAACTGATTTCAGGAAGAAAAAACGGCTGCGATAGGATTCATGGCATTCATCTGAGCTTTGGAATCACTTTAGTCAAGTGGCTAAGGCTCAAGATGGTATACCGAAGGTCATGTATAAGTATTGCAAGGGAATCTTAGATCATCCAGAGCTTGGAAATGGGACTTCAACCATGAAAAAGCGTATCAATACATGCAGCAAACAATCAAAGAATCACCAGATCCAAAGCTTTATGCGAAAGGCAAGTACTACTACTTATCAGATAATATTCTAATCTTAATAGGTACCAAATCCTCAGCTAGTAACAACATTCAGCTAACAGGACCGGGAGACTAGTCTATTGCGATTTATAACTGAGTCACGGTTACCTTTTTAGCTTCTTGAACATCCTGGATTTCACAACTTGATTTCAATAGTTTAACGTGCGCTAAAGCAGCTTGAGATTCCTTCTGCAAAAATAGCCCGGCAGCAATTACAAAGTACTGTTTCTGAACGTCATCAACAAGTTCTCTATAAACTTCTGACAGATAGTAAAATTTCAATTGTACTTGACTGTTAAATATCTTCTTTCCAGCAAGCTTTTATGGCAGTCACTGGTTACTTTATCGATAATAATTAGAACTATCGCGAAGTACTTCTTGGATTTAAGCCACTTCATGAGCCACATTCAGGTAATTATGTCGGCTCTGTTCTCTTCCAGCTGTTTCATGTGCTGGCACCGTGGGAGTTGCCCCTAAGGTGCATCATTGAGGGGGCAGAGGAGGCAGTTCAGACCCACGATAGAGTCTGCCGCGAGGACCGGCAGATCTGGTATACAGATGGAAGCGGCTATCAGGGGATGATCGGAGCTGCCGCGGTCTCTATTCGAGCAGGTAGGACCGCCAGGAAGCACCTAGGAACGGAACTGGACTCTACGGTCTACGTGGGGGAGTTGGAAGGGGCCCGAATGGCCCTGCATCGGGCGAAGCCTACCCCGATCACGGTCTTCTCAGATAGCCAGGCAGCTATTCAAGCCGTGCGCAACCCTGGCCAGCCATCAGGCCAGTACGCACTGCGGGCTATCTACGGGAGGATTAGGGCCCTGCGGAGCGAGGGCCTGAAGGATGCTGAACTGCGTTGGATCCCCGCTCACATCGGGGTGGAAGGAAACGAAAAGGCGGACAAGGCAGCCAAGGAGACTACAATTAGAGGAGTTAAACTAAGCTCAGTGAGACCGCGGGATCGACCGATTATACGGCTCGCAGCTGCAGCTAAAAGAGATGTCCGCCAACGCTTGCGTACGGAGTGGACAAAGCAGTGGGAGAGGCAGAAAGTAGGCAGGCCGACGAGGCGACTGCTGTCTAAACCAGACAAGAAGAATTTACGGCTCTACGAGCATCTCAGTAAGCCGCACACCTCGATTATTATTCAGATGCGCACTATGAGGATAGGATTAAGGCACTTCCTCTACAAGATCGAACAGGTCGACTCCGACCGGTGCGCCTGTGACCTAAGGTCCCAGACCCCTAAGCACGTCCTTCTGGAGTGCTCGCTGCATACGGCCGGCCAGAGGATAATAATGGATTACCTCAATCAGATAGAGAGACTGCGTAGGCGTATACAGGATTACGACGCGGTTATGTCACACCCGCAGGCGATCCGCTACGTCACCGAATTTATGCAACAAACAGGCCTCCTTCAACAATTCAGATTCGCTCGACTGGACGAGGAGGACGACGAGGAGGCTCCAGAACCTACCAACCTGCTAGAAGGTCTCGAACTAGGCGAGGAAGACGATGGTTACATGGAACTTTAGGGGGCGGCCCGGGTCAGACTGCTACCAGTGACGTATACCACTCACGAACCACCTATATAGAACGAGGCGGAAGGAGAGACAGCTTCAGGAGACGTAATGGGCTACGGCAGGCGAGTGGCAGCCGGCTTAGTTGCGTTGCTTTATGATTTATCTACTGCGTTTGTGGGTTTATATGGCGTAAGGGCTCAAGATTCTGCTTCATTCGGCGAAGCGCCTGCATAGCCTGTCGTTTCAATAGATAGGCTTCATCAGGTTAATAGAATTTTGATTGATTGATTGATTGATTGCCATAGCAAGCTCTCGTTATCTCCGCGACCATTGAGCCAGGTGACATTCTTTGGGCTCCTCATTGACATTATTAACGGCTTCTTACTTTACTGGATGTACGTATTGGCATTTGCGTTGTCCAATTTTTTGAGGGGTGTTGAGAGAGAGGGAGAGAGAAACACCGCTTGGATGATTTTTTGAATGTATTTAAATAAGATGGATGTTGAGTTTTGCACTATGTCACAGGGACAGGATCATTGGGGACGTTATGCTAATTAACAACAGCGACACGCACAACTCAAATCGTTTTTCATTTAGAATTAGGGGAAGAAAACTAAGGGACTGATCTCATTGTATGCTCCTTCTAGAGTGCAGAACGAAACCCTGACCTGCGTCGATTTCTGGCGACTTAAATTGAACATAGCATCTTTGAGGTTATACGCCGCCGTTCTGGGGATGAACCAGGCCATCTTCATTGTATTCGTATCTTCCCTCCTGGCTCTGGTTGTTTGCACATTAGTAAACAGTCTTAAAGATTCCAAGAAACAAGTAACAAGTAACTACTTACCCAATATCTGTTAAATCCAACCCCGGAGCAGACTTCATCATACCCAAGTATTTTGGGGGGAGCTCCGGTCGTCATACTTTGTTTCAATCCTTCCAGCGCCTCCCTAATACTTTTCAATTTGGCGGCCACCAACGTCCATGGGTACGCGACTGCTGAAAATCCAA
The DNA here is from genome assembly GCF_023601865.1 of Aspergillus affinis. Lineage (NCBI taxonomy): Eukaryota > Fungi > Ascomycota > Eurotiomycetes > Eurotiales > Aspergillaceae > Aspergillus > Aspergillus affinis. The sequence continues at coordinate 62,917 of NW_026515943.1, read as the reverse complement.
GGTCGGCCAGCTCCAGAGCCGACAGGTTCTCGGTCTTCCCGCCTTCAATGATATTGGCAAACACGGGGAGATCCAACTCTTCAACACATCGCTTCATAGAGTCCCGATCGGGAAGAGCCTCGACGAAGACAGCGTCAACGCCAATCCTCTTGAACTCCTTCGCTCGGGTCATCGCTTCGTCCCATCCATGAATTAAGGAGTCTGTGCGCGCCAGGACGAAGATATCTTGTCCCTGATTCCGTGCATCCACGGCAGCTTGTAGACGAGCGTAAGCTTCCCCGCGAGAAACTACCGATTTACCCTTTGTGTGACCACATCCTATAAGTAGTCAGCCGCTGTGAGCTATCTCGGGGTGATATCCAGTCTAAAAGGAAATAGGCCTTACTTTTGGGCCACGTCTGATCCTCAATCATCACACCTGCCGCCCCGGCCGCTGCAAAACATTCGACGGTGTTTTTCACGTTCATGGGGCTGCCATATCCGGTGTCTCCGTCCGCCATCACAGGTACGCTCGTCATGCGTACCGCCTCCTGGATCTTGTTGCACATTTCCGCCATCGCGATATATCCTGTGTCTGGGAGCCCGTAGGAACTCGCGACGGCGTATCCGGCCAGAAATACAATAGGGAATCCGGTCTCCTCGACCAATCGAGAAGAGAGGCCGTCGTATGTGCACGCGTGGGCGATGATTTTAGATCGATCTTGGTGGGCTTCAAGCATCATGGTGCGGAGCTGGGATGCTTGAGCGGAAGGAATTCGGCCCCGCACATTCTTCAGTGGCACGTTAATGTCGGTCGTTTGCCCATTAACTGGCGCCTCGACCTGGGTGTTGGAGGAGAATTGGAAGGGGTAAGGTGTGGTCTTGAGTGGTTGGGACATGATGTGGATATGATGATTTGGGTTGGAGAAAAGCCAAATAGAAGAGGACAAGGCTGCCTAATCTGAATCTGCACGATAAGATTTGTGGTATTCAGATAGAAAGAAATTGTCGTTTAAATAGGAATTCTGAGAGGCAGTGAGACATGGGCCATTGTCGCGGGTATTTTCTACGTGCGGATGTTGCCAAACTTCCGCCACCCGGATTATCCGCAGCGCCAGGCTTTGTGGACAGCTAAACTTCCTCAATGTTTCACTGCATCGAGTCCTCGACCCCATGGGGATCGGCGGGAAATGCGGGGAAACAGTTAGCCGATTCGGGGGCATGGATAATCGTCGTGATCCCATTGGCAGTGATGTGGGAATGTCATTTGGGCAATTGTCTGCAGGTCAGGGTATAAATTCTTTCGTGGTATTGAACTTCTATTAACACCTTACCCAACGTTCTGTGCAAGGCCAAACATTCTATTGTGTCTCACAAGGTCGACTAAACGTTCTGAGTACCATGAATGAGCCAAAGGAAACCGACTCCCAACATTTGGAGAATGTCCAGGGTCACGACGGAGGAAAAGGCGCAGAGTTTGTCTTCGTGCCAGCCAACGAGCAGTCCCTGATCCGTCGCAAGGTAGGTTGGACAGATTGGCATTCCGAGTTATCGCTGACCAGCACAATTGATAGTTTGATCGACGCGTCCTACCACTCGTCTGCATTCTTTACATCCTATCGTACCTTGATAGAGGTACACGCTAGCTACCTAATGGATAAACACATTCTACTTTACAAAATCAATAACTGGACGAATTAGGAAATATCGGAAACGCAAAAACAGCCGGCCTCGATACTGATCTCGGTCTGGATGATCAACAATGGGCATGGATATTATACTCATTCTACATTTGCTACATTTTGTTCGAGTGGACAACCGTCCTGTGGAAAATCTTTCCAGCTCACATATACATCTCCATACTCTGCATATGGTAAGAAATTCCTGTTAAAATATGGCTGGAACTCACACACTTTCAGCTGGGGTGCGGCTGCAATGTGCAGCGGCGCTGTCAATAACATGGCGGAGCTCATTGTCTGTCGCTGTCTACTTGGTGTTTTTGAAGCTGCATTCGGTGCTGGTGCTCCGTATTTCCTATCTCTATTCTACCAGCGTCAGGAGCTGGGCTTCCGTGTTTCGATTCTGTTAGGAATGTCGCCCGTTGCGAATTGCTTCGCTAGTGCGCTTGCCTATGGCATCACGCAGATTCGACATTCGATTTCCTCCTGGAGGTATCTGTTCATCATTGGTAACTTGACTGTCCCTTTCTTTCGTCCAAGAAGCCACACTAATAAATACTGAAAACTTACAGAAGGAGCCCCGACCGTCCTATTTTCCGTCATTGTCTTCTTCTACCTCCCGGACTCACCAGGCACGGCCAAATTCCTCTCCGAAAGTGAACAAACCCAAGCAGTTGAGCGTCTTCAAACCGTCGATATGACAGCAAAGACACGTTTGGAATGGAATCAAGTCTTCAATGGTCTTAAAGATTACAAGAATTATGTACACATGTTGGTTCACTTCTGTTGCAACTATTCTTTCGCAGGTCTGTCCAACTTTCTACCCACCATCATCCAAGAGATGGGATACACCTCCATCAATTCACAAGGTCTCTCAGCGCCGCCTTATTTTGTTTCATTCCTTCTATGCGTGGTAGCCGCGATTATCTCCGATAAATGGGGAAGAAGAGGAATTGTAATCGCGGTGAGCGCCACAGTCGGAATGATCGGATACCTCATTCTAGCCGCGGTGCAAGATGAAACCAAGCCCGGGGTAAGATACTTCGGTATTTGGCTGGCGACTTGTGGGGTGTTCCCGGCGCTTTCAGTAAATATCACCTGGCTATTGAATAACCAAGGGGGCGATTCCAAGAAGGGGGCTGGTATGGCGATTCTGGCCGTCTTTGGACAATGTTCGAGCTTTATCAGCAGCTCCGCATTTCCGGATTCCGAGGGGTGAACTTTTCTCTTTTATCCTCTGTCCTCGAATAGAAGACTAACCTGGGTATTAGACCGTTTTACGTCCGTGGTTGTGCGATTGGATGCGCGTTGACTGGCGCTATCGCGATCATGGCGCTTGGTCTATTTTTCAACTTGAATCATGAGAATAAGCGTCGGGATTGTGTACATGGGATAGTAGATGAGCAGGTCCGAGTGGATGTGACTCGTGATGGTGATAATAACCCTCATTTTCGTTATTTGACATGATGAGGTGATGCTAGGGGCTTCGTTCTACTCAACATTATATATTTGGATTGTCAGCGATGGGTAAGCAGGGTGTGCAGAGGATCTTTAGTATCAACGTAAATTAATATTCCTACCATTTAGGCACACTATATATAAAACCACAGGCTGTTCTAGTCCTGAAATGACATGAAATAAAGTGGCTTGGCTGCAACATATCTGCCCCAGAAACCCGTTTGTTGTTGCTCTTCCCGATCCGGTTAAGGGCTTCGGTGTTATTCCCCGCAGCCGCGGCATTTCTCCACGTCTCCGCCTTCCGCCTCAACCATCCATCTTGACCATGTCAACTCGCGCAGCAACTAGAAATCGCAGCAATCGACCACCTCGTAGTCGCGCTGCCATTGAATATGAGTACACGCGCACTTATCAAGCATGTGTCCCATGCAGACGACGGAAAGTCAAGTGCCAACCGATCGAAGACCAACGTCAGCCATGCTCCCGTTGCGCGAAACTCGAGTTGGATTGTCGGTTCGATGAAAAGAAGCCGTGGACAAGAGGGGAAAAAGGTTCTCGTCATCACTATTATTAAGGTATATGGGACTAAGTGAGTTCTCTAGGAGCAGCAGAACGCTTAGGTACTGCCATGCAGAATTCACCCCAAACAGCCGACGCTAGACCAGACGAACTGCCGATACAAGGTGGGTCATTCTTTCCTGGCTCGCGAAGACAGTGGACTCATTCATTTAGCATCTCGTGACACAATCAAAGAGAATGGCATGTTGGCAGCAGGACTCAATCGCATAGTCTCAAGCGGCAACGACGCGTTAGGCATTCTCTTTCAAGCCGCGGCTCAAGAGGTGGATTCAACACCGAGAAGTCATGGGACTACTCGGCACCATAGCTCCCATGCGGGCTATGGAGATTTGGATCGTCTACAGTACCCACCTAGTACGGAAGTATTGAGGATATGGGATGCATGCAGATTTGTCAAGATGGGGTGGTTCACAGCCTATGAAGCCTTTACACTGGTTGATCTGTGAGTTCGTTAGCATCATCCAATCCAATTCCGGCAGCTAAAACACCCAGATTCTTCAAGAATATGGCTCCGCTTTCCCCGATTCTCTCAGAATTTTACGCAAAGCCTCATAATCACTACTGGCTTGTCACGCAAGAGCCAATGCTCTGCTGTACGGTATTGATGATCTCATCTCGGTACCATACTCTTCCTGGGGTGGGCGGTACGTCCCGAGGATACTTCATCCACGGTCGACTATGGCAACATTGTCAGCATCTAATACTACGCATCGCCCTAGGACAAGAGAAGCTATCCAAAGCTAAAACAAGACATCTGTCATCTATTGAAGCGTTGCTTCTCATTTCAGAATGGTATCCCCGGGCACTTCACTTCCCTCCTGAAAACGATGGTTGGGACTCTGACCTAATTCTCTCCACGCCTGACTTGCGAGATCCTCCTTCTGCACCAGAGGATGTGCCGATGTCTGATAGATGGAAGGAAGATGTTGTTGAGCCGACGAGGCGATCAGATCGAATGTCTTGGATGTTGGTTTCTAATGCGTTGGCCTTGGCGCATGAGCTAGGTGTCTTCGGACAAGGAGCTTCAAAATATAAAGAGGACTACGTGTTCATGGGCTCTGAGGCAGATCTCTATGTGCAGCAACTTGAGACTAGACGCCAGCGTCTCCCGTTGTTACTGTTTGTCTTTGTGAATCTCATTGCGGCGAGAATTGGGTGCCCGTCGCTTCTTTCAGACACACCGGAAGATTTCTTGCGCCCAGGGGGCGACCGAGAATGGGCAAGCTTTATGGCCTCTTGGGTCGAACTGACAAGAATGACGAAAGAGATTATAGAGCAATACTTTCCTTCTACAAAGACCGATCAGCGACGACGACGATGGGACATCGCCTCGGTCGAGGAATGGCGGAAGGTGATCTCTAGTTGGTTAAACAAGAGGTCATTTTCCCCGGGTATAACGCATATTTTCACCTACAACCTACCTTTGCTGACAGATACCAGGACAGCGATTCGACGATATCCTCCTCATCGAATCACAATACCTTCGCATATTTATCAACTCCATCGAAATGCAGTCTTTCGTCGAGGATACCCTGTCGCTATCGGACCTGACATTACAAACGAGCAACGCAGCAGTGAAAGACCGCATATTTCTGACAGAAGTCATCGATGGAGCTGGCGTAATCCTCAACCACGTAATTCGACTATCCAACCAACATAGAATTCAATACCTTCCGCACCGCATCTTTCTTCGCGTCATCAGTTGCTCAATCTTCCTCCTCAAGGCTCTTGCCCTCGGCACCCGAGCATCAACACTTCACGATTCACTTATGCTGCTGGACAAAACGATCGCTGCCTTGCAATCCAACTTTCCTGATGACATCCACCTTGTCTCACGCTACGCGTCTCTGCTGCAGGTCTACGTCTCGCGCGTACGTCAGACATTCGGACTGGGCAATGACATGCGCAATGTGAACTTTCAGCAGGAGACGAGTCAAGAAGAGCGCGCTGGAAATGAACCAGCTCAGGAGCCCGGTACATGGGATCATGACATCCCCTTGCCTGAGTCAATATTCTCTGATGATTGGTTATCGTTACCTTTGGATCCGCTGATGGCACCTTTTGGGCCGTGGGATGAAACCGGACAGTTGGATTACGGATTAGACTCGGCATACTTAGATTTGGATTTTATTTGGAATTTGCCTCCTTAAGAGGTCTTGGAAACAGATCTCATTGTCTGAACTAGACGATTCCACCTTTTCCATGTCTCACTAAACCAGATCACTGCCCCTGTCCCTCTCCCTCTCCCTCTCCCTCTCTCTGTTCATTCTCGACGCGACGGGCAGCAAGGGCAGCGCGACGTCGTTCGTTCATTATAGCTGTAGATGGAGGCAAAAAAGCCAGCTCGGGATTGGCGCGATGGGCGCGACGTCGCTCCGCCTGCCTTTCCCTTCTGCGGGCTAGCCATTGCTCGCTGCGTCCTCGAGGATGCTGGGCCTGCTGGCGTTCCTGGGGCCGAGACAGGAGCCGCTCGGCATAGCGCGGCTGGCTTCTCTGATTTGTTGATATGTTGTCAGTTTCTAACGTAACATCTGGATAGTGATTTAGGAGTTATATTCACAATAAACTCGTCATACTGCTTCCAGAGGCAGCTGATCTCGAGGTGCCCTTCTCTTTCACAGTAGGCGCAGACGATGGCCTCGGAATCCTACTCTTTGTTTAGTATCAAAGCTTGCACTATGTCACAGGGTGTCAGGGACTCACTTGGTGGGCAGTGGGGGGGTTCGTGCCGTCGCCGTCGTGGTGGCACGACGGCGACCCGTCATCCCCGGGCTGGTGGCCTTGAGGGGGAGAAGAAGCGGAGGGGGCCGCTGCGTCGGCAATGTTCCTTCTTTTGGAGCGAAGGTTGAGTTGTGGAAGATATGCTGTATATGTAGACAGGATCTACAGGACTCACCGACCTAACCTCCTGCACGTTGGTATAGATCTGATAGAGGGAGATATTCTTGATGAAATTCCGTAAAAGTGTCTTGACTCGCTCGGAAGGAAGAAGAAGGAGATGACAGAGGTACGGGATTTTTTAAGTCTGTTTCACCTACAGGTGCTCTATGTTTTACCCAATCGGGAAGACATCAACATATGCCCTACAGTGAATCCTCTAGTTGACTAGACAACAGAGAATTTGGGCTTTTACAAGAAATGGTCGGTAGGTGGAATTTTTCCAAGACAATATGAAAGGTATTATTGCATAGAATCTTGATCTCTTAAATCTGGCTCTTGCAAGTGTCGATAACCCCCTCTTCCTCACCAATCTCGGCTGCACAATGGGCAGTACGAAAAGAATGCAACTTTTATCCTATGGAGAAGCCCATGTTATTCCCTCAACTAGAAGATTCTTCTTTGATGAAGACAACTTGACCTAACCGTAGATCGCACTGTCCCTGTCCCTGTCCCTCGCCGTTCTCAGCTGCTCGATATGCAGCACGGGAAACGCGGTGCCGTTCGTTCCACTGAATCGTAGACGCGGGCAACGAACCTAGCTGGGGGTTTGCATGATAGTAGCGTCGGCGCTGTCTCTGTCTGTTTCTGTTACGGGCACGTCTCTCGCTGCCTCCCTCTGGCCGTTGTTGCTGGTGATTGCCGCAGTTTTCGAGGTTTCTGCGACGGCGCTGGGCCCGAGCTACGCGCTGGCGAGCACAGTTGCCTTTTCCTCTGTTACTCTGTGGCTTCTGTTGCGAAGACCTCTCGGTATAGCACGGCGCGCCCATCTGATTTATTCATATATTCTTAGTTCTCAACGTCATATGCGAATAGCACATAGTATTTGGACAAGGCGCAGAGAATCACACTCACTAAGAATGTATCAAGCCTCTTCCAATGGCAGGTGATCTCGATGTGTCCTTTTCTCTCACAGTAGGGGCAGATGACGGTCTCTGAATCCTACTTTGGATCAATATCTTAGCTTGCAGTGCGTGGGTGGGTCTTAAGGACTCACTTGATGATCAGTAGGGAAGGTCATGCGACGGCGATTGCCAACATCGCCAACCTGTCGTTCTTGTGGGGGCGGAGGGCGATAGGGGGCCGCTGATTTGACTATGTTCTTCGACATCGATCTAGGGTATTGGATGAGATAGCCTTTTGAATGAACTTGGTGTTGAAAGTCTTGGTATGCTCGAGAGATACGAAGGAACGCAGAAGAGAGGATTAAGGCACTAGACCAACAGTCTAGAAGTCAGGGTCTGACGGGAATGAGGAAAGAAGAGCGACTTACAGGCCTATTCGACCTACAAGTACCACGTGAACTGGAAGACCTTGGTACCCATTTCCAAGTGAATATTCCGCTTGACTAGGCAACAAAAGTCATACTAGGAAGTGCTGGTCAAGTCAAAGATCCTAGACAGTCAAGGCGGTATTAGTAGATTTTTATTTGTCAATTTGCTTCTTGCAAATATCAAATACATCCTTTCTCTCCTTGTGGTCGCTGTCACAGTGCTCCGAGCAACTCAGCGGACATCTATACCAACGTGCAGGAGCTTAGGTCAGTGAGTCCTGTAGATCCTGTCTACATATACAAGCAATATTGAATACCATGCAAGAATCTATATCAGATTTTAAGCAACTTAGCTTTTTCATTCGTTTGGAGTGAAGGTTGAGTTGTGGAAGATATGCATACCTAGTGAAATTTTTCAACGGTTCAGGCAATCTCCGGTAATCTTCACATTTGCTTAGTCCCTTTTCACTCTACCTCAAGACAAGCTTCTCCGGTTCTTCTGGCTTGCTCATCCAGAAATGGGCAAACAATTCATTCGGTGCATCGGCGAAGGTTTCAAAACTATAAATCTTTGATTGAGAAATAATCAAGTGGCTACCCTGGTGGATAGTGGCATATAAGATCCTTGCATGTTGTGGACCGAAAAAAGAGAGAAGCAATACTGTGAAACGATTTTCCTTTGGGAACGTACGAGGCAAACGGCTCGCCCTCGAAAAAAGCTTCTTGTTCATGTTCCTTGACTTTAGGTTGGAAGACCTGGTTCCGCATGGCAGAAATAATTGACGCCAACTCACCATAAAGTACTGCGTTCTCTCGGCCGTTGACGTCCTGGCTCGTCATCATTGTGACGTGGGGCTGAGTAGGATGACCATTTTTGCATGTCGCCTCGAAGATAGTACGTGTAGTATATGTGCCATTTCCGGGAAGATCTCCATCAAGACCACTGGAAAGAAGAAATGGATTCGGTAGACTAAATAACAATTAATAAAACCAGCTAAGATTGCTTTGCCATGTCAGAGAAGGCAACATACTGAATTTGCTTAAGGCCAGAGAACGTGGCCAGGGAGCGGAATCTTGAGGGCAGGCTCGGTCGCACACCGTGCAGGGTCCAGGACGCTAAATAGTTCCAGACAGTGTGCAAGCCCTTTGAAAGTGTCCAGGGAAACCACTTAGTAGTTTCTGAGGGGGGGGGTGACCAAAGTCGATAAACCTTAAGCAAGAAATAGATTCTTCCTCTAACGGATAATCATGGAGGACTTCAGGCGAGACAGGTGTAAAAAGGAACGACGGTGACATACTTGAACGCCCTTCGGGGGTATCCAAGGACTCCAGGTCCATCAGAATAAAACTAAAACCGTTTGATACAAGCTCCGGAGGACTAACCTCTGTCTCCTGGGAGATCTCGATGTTGCGATCGACAACAATATCTCTCCAGAGACCGTCGATGAAATCACAAGTCCTCTTGTTCCTCGGCACACTGAAGGTCGGGGGAAACTATAGACGATTTGAGATAGCGTGCGTTGTTCAAATTAATAAAGAGAATTCCTTGTAGAATAAATTTGATGAAGAGCGCAATGTGACGCCAATAGAAAAAGCGAAAAGATTGACTTGAACACCAGTTAATTACATGTGAAAGTTATCTTATCCGGAACTCTCTTACTAAAATGCGGTTCTTATCCATATGGGCATGGAATGCTCTGCAGTATTGATTTACAAGGAAAGAGAGCATCAAGACTGGAAGTTCTTTCTCCCCGCCGAAGACACGAGGTTTTCCGGGGAAGTCCCGGGCATCTTGATCGCTCAGTCCTCCATCTCTTCGACGTCTGTCACTAAGGGCTGATGCGGACTGGAAAGGAGGTTGATGTCTGACTCTGCAAGGATTGGTTCCTTGCGCAGAGGGCCCATTGAGTTACCGTCTGAGGGCTGATGTTCCCTGATCTCAGACAGTTGCGGTGGCTTGAAGAGAAAACATGGCATTGTGCCAACTTCTGCAGCATCCAGGTCAAACGACACACGGGTGATATTATGGTGAGCAAGCTCTTCATCGTATTTCTCATTCATGGTCGAGGGGTCTTCGGAGTATGCTATCTCCTTCGTCATGAAGACCTTCTTCCACAGCTCATCAACCCTTTCACGCACGAGGTTCCGCAGCATCTTGGCCGAGTGTAGGGAAAGGGGATAGAAGAGAAGCGAGGAGAAATGATAGCAGTATTAGGTTCTAGTATAACAAGCAATAAAGCGGAGATCGAAGTTGAGTGGGGTGGGAAGAATTTGCAATTCCGGAGTCATTAACTTAAACCTCCCAGCTTACATCACAGTGAATCTTGTGCTAAAGACGGGTTGGAGATATTGGGAAAGAAATATTCAAATTACCCCATTGTAAAAATCACGGGGGACTTTAAATCACTTTTCTTGGACCTAGTCCTGCCACAGATCCAGAATATTCCCGTAACTTGATTCCTCACCACGGAAAGTAATGGAGATATCTTTCTTTGCCAAATTCAAGTCACCCAAGAGCCCACGTACCAGCAATCACTCCAGCCCTTTAGCATCATGCCAGTCACCGAAAAAGCTGGTGAGCACAAGTGAGGAAAGACTTTGCCAGGTCAAAACATTGACTGATCCCCGATTAGGCCAAGCTCGGTTCTGTGCATTCTTCCCCTTTCCCACCAGCTTCTCTCCCCCCCCTCTCTTCCTTTCTCTCCCCGCTCACGCACGTACGGTGATACGGCGATGGGAGAGACGTGCCTAACTCCAAGCAAACGATGCCCAGATGCAGGCCCAGCAAGCCCAAAGGCAGATGCCCGAGGGCGAGCAGGCTCTGAACGAGGAATTTCGGCCTCTCAATTTGAACGATCCTGCTCAAGCTGCCCAGCACCAGCAGCCTGGCGAAATGGACCAGGACATAGAAACGGATGATGTTTCGCAATAAGCGCCTCTTCCTCTTCCGTCGCGTCTTCAGACAGCAGACTACATTTACCTGGTTAGCGATTCGCAGATCAGATCACACCTACCTTTTTAGCATTAGCAGATAAGGTGCTTAAGACTCACGAACCCCTTAGCTTCTTGGCTTATGGACCATGAGCGCCTAGTCTTTAGGTCTCCAGCGACGAGCTCGCACCTCAGCGTGGTGCTGGAGTCCAGTAGCCGCAAGGCGAAGCGAAGACGAGCTCTCTTGTCATGCCGAGTCCTATCTGAGAGGCATTGCAACCGTTAGCTATTTCTCCTTACCTCTGATTCCTTGCATTCTCTCATTGATCCCTGCTCAACAAACTAAATTTCGTTGGTTGGCTCACATGCTGACGGACTTTGCAGCGCAGACACCTCGTTACCCGAATCCCCACCTACCTTACACAAGGCCGAGAACGATCAACGAGTACGATTACAAAATAGATTACATATTGAGGTTGCTGGACGGAAGGAACGTTCGCGGAGAAGAAGGTCATTGGAGAGCGTGTTTCAATCCTGTCCTGAGGCTATATGCGAGCAGGAGGATTCAATCATCGGAGATTGCCCCACTCCTCTTTACTTCCTGAAGAGGTTGCTGGAAGGAGAGGTAGACTTTCAGGCCCACACTTGACGGAAGTGCCTGTCAGAATCCCGAACCAAGGACCCTGGGGCGATCGATGTTTCTTGCGATTGTGTGCGCTATTCCCGAAATGGCAGCCAAGCGGAGTGAGATATGAGAATTAAGTAATGGAAATTGACTTGTATAGTGTTTACTTCTGCTTGGCATATTTGTCCTTGGATTGTGACTTGCACATTCAAACATTGAGAGACATATAAAAAGTGCCAGCAGCATGTATTCAACACTCCCTTGGTCAGGCTTGGAGGGCAAGCTGCAGCGACCTATTTCAGCATCATGGCGAAAGAAAAAGCACCAGCCAGTACGAATGGCGTCACAGGGTACGGCAACAAACCGCTAAGCCGCCCAGCCCATGCACTGGCCTGGGAAACAGTCGCCCATGAACTGGACACAAATGCTCAGAGTGGTTTGACAGCTTCTGACGCACATTACCGGCTCGATCAATACGGGGGTAATGACATTGGGAATGCCTCGTCCATGAGTGCAGCTAGAGTCCTGCTCAAGCAGGTGGCTAACGCCATGACTTTTGTTTGTCTTTCTTTCTGTTTCTTTGCGTGTTCCACAGGAGGTTGACTAACTGGGATTTGGTTTAGATCCTGATCCTGGCGACTGCGGTGAGTCTAGGTATCAAGGCCTGGATCGAAGGCGGTGTTTTGGGAGCCGTTGTGCTCATCAATATTGTTGTGGGGTTTATACAAGAGTTTCAGGCTGAAAAGACCATGGACTCTCTTCGCACGCTGAGCTCGCCCACGGCCTCCGTTGTTCGGGACCAGCAGGTACTCTTGACACAGACAGCGGAGATTGTCCCAGGTGATCTGGTCGAGATTAAGACGGGGGATACAATTCCCGCTGATGTTAGGTATGCGAACGACTGAATGGCTCTCCATGTGAATGAATATTAATAAGATGAAGACTCATAGAAGCGTTGAACTTCGAGACAGATGAAGCCTTACTCACCGGCGAATCCCTCCCCGTTCGAAAACTTGTTTCAGACACTTTCGACGATGACACTGGACCCGGCGACCGGTTGAATATCGCATACAGCTCTTCTACCGTGACAAAGGGACGGGCAAAGGGCGTTGTGTTCGGCACAGGCATGCATACTGAGATCGGGTCCATCGCTGCGGCTCTTCGAGAAAAGGGCTCCGGTGGATTGAATGTGCAACGCAGGTCGGATGGCTCTGCAAGTGTTTGGAATTATACCATCGCTGTCTTTATGGTTATTGCCTCCTTCATAGGAAGCTTTCTTGGGACTAATGTTGGGACACCCCTGCAACGGAAACTCTCTCGGCTTGCAATCTTCCTGTTCTTCACGGCGGTTTTGTGCGCTATTATCGTTCTCGGAGCGAACAGATTCGATAGTCAGCAAGAAGTCATTATATATGCAGTGGCTACTGGACTTAGCATGATTCCTTCGTCGTTGGTTGTGGTTCTGACCATCACCATGACTATTGGCACAAAGCGAATGGTCGAGAGACAGGTCATCGTGAGGAATTTGAACTCGTTGGAGGCGCTTGGGGCGGTCACCGGTCTGACCCCATCTTTGGAGATGTTGAATGGTACTGACATTATTTAGACATCTGTTCCGATAAAACTGGGACCTTAACGCAGGGGAAGATGGTGGCTAAGAAGATCTGGATTCCCTCCCGCGGAACGTATTCGGTCGGCGAGTCAAACGAACCCTACAATCCGACAATCGGTGGACTTAGAAATGACCCAAACGAGCCGCGACATATCGATTTCACCAAGTCTGTTGAAGAAAATCTGGACTCTGCTGAACGGTTCCTTGAAGGAAATCCGGAGCTAGAGGAATACCTCAAGACAGCCTCATTTGCTAATCTCGCCGTGGTGTTCAGGGAGGACTCCAGAGAATGGAAAGCGCGAGGAGATCCCACAGAGATCGCGATTCAGGTCCTGGCCTCCCGCTTTGGATGGAATCGCTTGAACTTTACGGAGGGTGAGGCTCCCTCGTGGAAGCAGGTGGCCGAATTTCCGTTCGATTCGGACGTCAAGAAGATGTCCGTGATATTCGAAGAGACTTTAACCGGCAAGAGCCATGTGTTTACGAAAGGTGCAGTCGAAAGAGTCATTGCTTCCTGCACATCTGTTCACACACATGTCGGTGGCCAAGCTGATCCGTTGAACGAGAAAATTAGAGAGGATATTGTTGCCAATATGGAGGCTATTGCCGCATTGGGACTTCGGGTGCTCGCACTCGCCAGCAGAGAATATCACGACTCGATCGGCGACTCGCAAGATTTTAAAAGAGATGCAGTCGAGACAGACCTAGTCTTTCGCGGATTAGTCGGTTTATACGACCCTCCGCGACCAGAATCTGCTCCTTCTGTTCGTCGCTGTCATGAAGCCGGGATATCTGTCCATATGCTGACGGGAGACCATCCTGGTACCGCACGAGCGATCGCCTTGGATGTCGGAATTTTACCACCGCGCATCAACGAGCTGAGTAAGGACGTTGTTGATGCAATGGTGATGACGGCTCATCAATTTGACAAACTATCGGATGAGGAGGTCGATGCTCTGCCGACCTTGCCCCTGGTGATCGCGAGATGCGCTCCAAGCACGAAAGTACGAATGATCAAAGCCTTGCATAGACGGAAGAAATTTGCGGGAATGGTAGGTTCCCATGATTTACGCTCGAACTTATGAGTTCTAGGCCCACTAACTTTTCAATTAGACCGGTGACGGTGTTAACGATTCTCCCTCCCTGAAAGATGCAGACGTGGGCATTGCAATGGGTCAGGCTGGATCTGATGTCGCCAAAGATGCCTCGGATATTGTTCTGACTGACGATAACTTTGCCTCGATTCTTAACGCTATCGAGGAAGGGCGGCGGATGTTCGATAATATTCAGAAGTTTATCCTCCACGTGTTGTCCCAGAACTTTGCACAAGCTCTCGTTCTTCTCGTCGGACTTACATTCAAAGACTCGCAGGGACTGTCGGTGTTTCCACTAAGTCCCGTCGAAATTGTTTGGCTAGTCATGATTACTTCCGGGCTACCGGACATGGGACTAGGCTTTGAGCAAGCAACGACTGATATCATGTCCCGACCACCGCGAAGTGTAGGTCCATTCTGCCCCAGACAAACAAATTCAAACCTAATCTCCCTCGCAGATCAAAAAAGGCATCTTCACCCTTGAAATCATGATCGACATGATTGTCTACGGGATTTGGGTCGCCGCCCTATGCCTCGGCGCATTCACCCTCGTCATGTACGGCGTCGGCAAAGGTAAATTCGGCAACAACTGCAACAACGAGCTCGAGGGATGCGAGATCGCCTTCCGCGCCCGCGCCACAACATTCGCGTGCCTGACCTGGTTTGTGCTCTTCTTGGCTTGGGAGATGATCGACATGCGTCGGTCATTCTTCAATATGCGTCCCTCATCCTCGCACAGCTGGACGCAATTTGCGCGCGATATCTGGCAGAACCAGTTCCTCTTCTGGGCTAATATCTCCGGCTTCGTAATGGTGTTTCCGTTGATTTATATCCCTGTTATCAATACGAAGGTGTTTCGACATACCGGCATCTCCTGGGAGTGGGCGATTGTTACCGTGGGGACATTGTTGTTTTTTCTGGGTGCTGAGAGCTGGAAGTGGGTGAAACGGGCGTATTTCCGGCGCGTGGCGCAGATGGATGGGCAGCGCGTTGGCCATGCTCGGGTTTGATGCCTGAGGCATTCTAACACGCATTCCACGTTGCTTGCCTTAATGTGTGTGTGGCCCCTACTGAGTACACTGCTTTGAAGGATCATCTTCTTTACTTCTTTTCGTGTATTTCATCCTTACGACCTATTCGAAATATAGCTAAATGTTGTGTGCGGCAAAGGCAAATCTTGGGATAACGGTGCCTAAATTGGCAATGTGAGATTGGAATATGCGGCCTAGCCATTGCCCCGATGAAGGTAATCCAGAGTCTCAAATGGTTTGAATGTCTAATCGCTGCACTCATTGTGTACTCCGTATGGGAGTTAGGAAAATAGATCGCATATCCATGGCTTGGCGGTTTACATACCTAAGGCACTCGACACGCCAAGGAAGTAGCGAAATCTAGGATCCCTTTCCAAGGTCGAGCGACCTCTTGCTTCTGTTGCCTCTAACTTATTGTATATAGAAAATCATCTCTTCATTGTCGTTCTTTTGCTCTACCCCCTTTACGCGGTTCGTATACTTGCCTTTTTCATCTCCCGATTTCGAGTTAGCAAAGCGTCAAATATATTTCTGCACTATAATCTATTCGGCAACATACCCAGCACAACCCGGGCCTGTCTCATTATGTACCTCAAATCATTTAGCGCAAAAGCACGCCCCAAGTAAATGTCAATTAATCCGACATATTCCATTGGCCCTTCATCGCGAGAATATCTATGGTTCTCAATCTAGACTCGCCATCCCAACCGCCAAGCCATTCTACGTACGTCGACACGTGCGCCCTCTAGCCCTATCTACGCATCTCCCTCATCTATGATCCGCAGACCTCCGCCCAGAAACAAGGCCCAGCACCACAAAGCGAAGCAAAAATAAACTGAAACAAGCCGCCTTAAGCTCACAATCAAAGTATCCCCGGATCCACCATAAGCAGCAACCTTAGAAAACTGACTGGCAGGGAATGTCGATCGTTTCTAGTTTCTGACGGCGGAAGCGGATCCTGCGTACGCGGTGCCAAGAACCCGTTCGGTTTGGCTACGCTGCTAGCCGGTTAGTCGTGCGTCGTGCGTCGTGCAGAATTCTGACGGTTTGGGGAGTTATTTGGAGGGTGCCTTGTCGGCTGGGCTGGATTACGCAGCACGGTGATTAGTGTTGAAGGGTTGAGCAGGGATTATGAGAGTGTGGGGACTAGGATAGGAGTGCCTGGCCAGTCGGAGGTGAGACGGAGAATGACGCGGCAATTTAGGTTGCTTCCGCGCATTTTCTATTTACCTATTTTTTTCTAGGACCAAGCGTGGTGGGTGCACGGAGTAGTTTATTCACTTGTCCAAGATATGGCTATCCATGAAGAAGTCAGGGAGTGGTCTTCGACCAGAACTGGCAGATATATAAGGGGAGTGGACGAATGTCAAAAGTAGAGAGAAGACCAAAGAAAAATTCCGAACCAAGCCAAGGCAACTTAAAATGCATTTCTCCAAGCTCCTCACCCTCACTGCCGCTACCTTGGCTGTCGCTCACCCGGGCGAAAAGCACGACCCCGAGGTCGTCAAACGGGAGATCCGCGCTCGCGACGCTCATGCCGCCAGATCCAGACGCGCTCTGGACGCTTGCTCAACCACCACTCACTCCAAGCAGCTGCAGCAGCGCAACGTTGCCCGTCGCGCTCGTACAGCCCAAGAGCTTCGTCAGGCCCGTGGCATCACCGCCAGTATGTTCCTTTCATTCCCTCACCTCTCTCCTTTTCCGATATTGTCCCACCGGACCACAGAGACTAACCGTTACAGACCCCAAGAAATGGCGCCGTGACCTTGCTGCCCTCGAGGAATGGGAGGCTGTCAACCACAACCGTACCGGACTGCTCAATTTCTCGCCCAACACCCCCGAGTCCGAGATCTTCGGTGGTAACACCAGCGCTATCCTGGCTCCTACTGTCACGGACGGCCCGTACTATGTCTGGGGTGAGATCATGCGCCAGGATGTCCGCGAGGAGAAATACTCGGACGGAATCGACAGCTTCCTTGAGGTGCAGTACATCGACGTGAACACCTGTCGCCCTGTCCCTGGTGCCATTGTCGATGTCTGGCAAGCCAACGCTACTGGCGTCTACAGGTAAGCCACTATTCACCACATCTCGCAAAATTAAATCAAAGAACCCACCCACTAACAAGTCTTCCCAGCGGAATCTCTACCTCGGGAAACTACGCCGCCGACGGCCTCGACTCGACCTACCTACGCGGCATCCAACAAACCGACGCCGATGGCGTGGTGAGCTTCTCGACCATCTTCCCTGGCCACTACGACGGCCGCGCCACGCACACCCACCTCCTCACGCACCTGAACGCAACCCTGCACCCAAACAACAACACCCTGGTAGTCGGCACCGGCAGCGTCGCCCACATCGGCCAACTCTTCTGGAACGAAGTCCTCCGCTCCGCCGTCGAGGACACATACCCGTACACCACAAATACGCAAGACATCACCTCCAACGCAGAGGACATGTGGAGTGTTGAGCAAGCCAGTTCTTCCTATGACCCGTTCCCCGAGTACATCTATCTTGGAGACGACTTGTCGGACGGCCTGTTCGCGTGGATCCAGATCGGCATTAACACTACAGCGGATTACACAGATAACAGCTACTACAGCATTGCGGCGTACTACGATGAGTTTGGTGGTCATGAAAATGAGAACTCCGGATTCATGGGCGGTGGTGGCGGTGCCGATGGTGCTGCTCCGTCTGGTATGCCCTCTGGTTCGGCTGTTCCTTCGGGGGCCGCGCCTTCTTCGACTGCGTAAATGTGTGGATAGGTGACTGGTTGCTTTAAAGCTGCGAAGAGAGTTTGATCCATTTGCTGGAAATATCAGAATTACTGTATATTATATCGTCTTGCCAGAGAGATACTGAAGGAACGATTATCCGTGCCAGAGGTGCTAAATAAAGTCTAATAGCTCTCAACCTTATGATCGTTTCCAATTTAGTGACGTAGAAGCCCCGGGCAACGATAATTTTAAAAAGGTTCATTCTAGCTAATAGAGCCCGTAATCAAGGAGCCCCGCCTAGCATTTTACTCAATAAATTTTCCTTGGAAGAAACTGAGTTATACACCACCTCCTCAAAATTGGTTAAAAAACGCACAGCCCGTGAATAACCAGGAGGGAGTAACTGGGATAGAAATACTCTCGCGACGCCATTCTGAGGACCAATCCACTGATAGTCATCAGTATACGTTTCCCAAAAAGCCAAGATGGACGATTTACCCAGTAACAATTGGTCATTCCCGACGATGTCAAAGACAGGGCACCCCGTCGTCCTTCGACGGACTCGAAATTCAGTAGCCCACCAAGTCCGAAGCTTATCGGGGTAGCGAGGGGAACCGATTTCAAGATGCTGTTGGTGTAGAAAGGCTCTTTTGTCTCGAGAGAATCGAGTCGTCGTTATTCTGCAGCTGTGGCATGAACATGAATTGAAACATGTCAAGACTCAGTATGCGGGAATCTTGACGCAGTACAGCACTGTAGATTTTCAGCAGATCAGGAACAGTGGCGTATAGCCCGCCACCTCCAAAGCCTTCAACGACAATTCCGGATCGCATGCTCCAGTTAGTCTTTTAAAACACCCCCTCATCGGAGTGCTCGTAGCATTGGGCCAAGCAAGCTCGCATATCCTGACGTTCCTCAAGGCGGAATTCCATGTCACTGATCCCAAGAGGTTGAAGGATGTGGCGTTGCATGACCTCACCTAGCCTAATACCGTTTACACGTTCCACCTGTCCGCGGGTTAGAGTCCTAATGTAGCCCAAAACCTCTGATAACCTCACCATTTTTCCCGCCCAATCAATGGACGGAGATATTCTCACATTTCCCCGGGGCGATGAAGAAGAACACAAGCATAGGAGTCGGCCTAGCATGATGATTTATTAATCATCGCCATGCATAAGACATAAGAAAATAGTACGTACAATGGTTGGACCTGTCCAAGGTTTGCAGTTTACCAAGTCATGAAAACGCACTAAATCGGGTGAGACGTATTCAAGCGCATACGCCATCCCACTCGTGTGCGTCAAAAGCTGCCTACATGCGACAGCACGATTCATTAGGGCCCTGCAGAATTCTCATTTTCGCAGCTGCGTACACACTGCAAGGTGATCTGGCGTTTTCATCTTCTATTATAGGCTTGGAATCAACGCCAAACCCTACTAAAATCCTCGGGCTCTTCCATTCCGGAAGTACTTGACTGATGGGCGCGTCAAGCTTCAACAGACCCTTGTCAACGCATTATAAAGCCGCAATGATTGTTAATAGCTTCGTACAGGACACAATTGCGTATACTGGGGGATCAGTTGACTCAGGGCATGTGCCATCTAAACCAAAGTTCCTATTGTTGTAGGCAAAGTTAGCCTGCCGTCGAGACTTCCGTTTCAGCAGTTCAGACCTTCGCGGTTCACAGCGCCCACAGCTGCATTTTAAGGCATGGTCCCTCCAAGCCATGGGATTGGAAAAATCTCCATGCAGTGTCGTGTAGGGTTTCCATGGTAAAGTCAAGTTGATACCACGAGCAATGAAAGGGGAAAGATAAGTATGTTCCTCATTTTTCTTCCGTCCCATGTCACCCTATAAATAATCGGAACATGGTCAATAATTTCAGCAAACTACAGGCGAGCGATGACTCAATTTTCCGTGGAATGTGCTGACACAACTACCTCCACTTTCCTAAAAGGTCCAGAACGCGATCAGCGAGTTGACTAGACCATTTCTCGGCAGATTCAACTGTTTTCTTTTGTTCACATTGGCTAATCCACTGTCAGAATACTAGCTCGGACATCCTGAAGCTATATTGAAAGCTTTTGAATAAAATTTATGAGGACAATTCACGCCTGGTTGCACTACAGGCTAACACTCTAGAATACTAGAACTATCTTTCATCGTATTAAAGACGTTAACAATATCAGTTGCTAGTTACATTACCCCGAAATCCTTGCATATACCGCCATGGAAACGGTTATGCGGATCGATTCTTCTTTTTAGACCTTTCAACCTGTCCAACGTGTGCTGATCAAAACACTGTAGAAGATTCACCTCTTCCGGCGGACAGAAGCTGGGGAACTTTTTCGTCATTGCCAATCCCGTCCTCTCGACCTTCGCTTTCAGCCGCTCTACCCAGTCTCTAGCTTCGGCTAAAGCACTGGTATTAAACACCGCTCCGGAATAAGTGCCGCCATGGAATCCTAGGATGATGTGCGGAAACCTGTTGGCAAAGCAGGAATCGACAGCATCACGGCGTTTCTCCTCTACAAATATCCCATGGTTGTTATGTATGACAACTGCTGATAATGGATATACCGGTGGGAATGACTCGAATATAGCTCCAATATCGGCGTCAAGTTGTTGGATATTAATGCTGCGGAAAAAGGTGGGTGACGACGAGTCGCCAACTCCGTAGACGGCTGGGCTAGCTGAGAGGTGGAAGTATAAAGTCAGCATTGATATACGTGACACCAAATGGATTATCATTGACTCACTCTCCTCTACCGTGTTTGCGAGAACCGTCCCAAGGTCCGTCATTTTGCGGAGAAAGATCTTCGCAGGCTCCAGGTCTCCATTTTTCGTAGTCCAGCACCAGAGGAAGGCGAAGCAAGGCTCTGAGAGCCCAAGCGGAAGCATATCTGCATGGGCAACGAGGGCATCGCCACTGAATTCATCCGGAAAATGGGTCGTCACCAGTCTTTGAAACCCATCAAGGACCACCTGAGCCTGGGAGAGTGCAAACGCTAAATACCCGGCATAAAGCTTTGGCACGGGGTAGACCTTGACTGTTAACTCGGTCACGACCCCAAAAGTGCCTGCCCCGGCGCCTCGGAGTGCCCATAGCAGTTCTTCGTCCTCGCGAGTGTTGATCACCGTTCCGTTTGCCGTTACCACCTTCGCCCCTAGGATCTGGTCGACTCCAAACCCGTAAGATCCAACGTAGAATCCATACCCCCCACCACAAGCCCACGAAACGTAACCCACGGTCTTGGATTGACCGGTTGGGGTGAACAGACCATGGCGGTCGAGTATTTCCTGCAAGTCCCCTGCAATGATCCCGCCACCAACTCGCACGCTGCCTTGATCTGGGGCAATGGATACGGATTTCATCCTTCGCATGTCGAGGAGGACACCATTGGCCGTTAGCGAGCGACCGAAAAAATCATGTCCACCGGAACGCACCGCGCTTCGGATGCCAATCGTGGAACAAAAGCGAAGAGTCCGTGAAACTTCATCTTCAGTCACCGGTCGGATGATAGCCAGAGGCGAGTCTGTCAAGGACTGATTATAGAATTTCACGTACTCCTTGAACTCGGGAGTTGAACTGGTGAAAACGCGTTCTGGCGGAAGTAGATCCCGTAGCTGGGATGGTATATGATCCATCTCAAATAGAAGCCGAAGAAAACGACGAACACAGTGTTAAATCGGTTGCCAACGATTATCAGTTGAGGGTAAATGTTCCGAATCAAGTTTCAACAGCAGCATACTGATTTCCTTTTTTTTTGCGGGGTCTAACCAAATATTTTGCCAATACTTCAACCGATCCATTGTATCTTGAGTCTTGACTGCACATAGGTAGTCCGAGAATATTTCCCCGAGAAAACCCCTGTTTAGCGGGCATTGACCCACCAGGCCTTCCTTTCAAGGTCGAATCGCGAGTTACTCCACAATGAGAGTCGAATGGAAGTGGAGATTATTGGGGCAGAGGCAAAACTCTCTGTCATTCGAACGCCACTGAACAATTTACCCACCGCCTCCAGGTAGAAATTGTTTCATTTCTAGGCTTCCAAGACAGCCGTCTCTTCGCAAATCCTACATAACGTAAGTGGTGCCACACTAAAATTCGCAATAGAGTGCAGCTTCCGGCCATTATCCCGGCCATTATCCCGGCCATAGAACCAAATACCTCTTTGATATGCGCAAATGACCTATCGTGTACGGTTTGAACCAGTGATCAGCTTCGCCGGCGCATCCACACCGACGCCAGTCAGCGCCGCTCCGACTCAACTCACGAGATCTAAGAGTAAGCTCGGGTGTCGGCAATGTAAAACAAAGCGAGTGAAGTGCGACGAGACGTATCCGGTGTGTCAGCGTTGCATCCGACAGGGGTTAATTTGCTCCGCGCCCTCGCGCCTGACTCAATGGCAGCTGGAGATCCCCTGGTTCTTGCCGACTGTAGACTCGGTCGTTCATCGACGGTTATTTCAATATTGGCTTGAAAGAGTCAGCCAACAGCTAGTGATTGATCCTGAGGACAACCCGTTCTCTTTCCCAATCCTAGAATACATCGCCGAATCGCCCGCACTGGTGCATATCATCCAGTCCGTGAGCGCACGTCACGAAGTATATTACTCGGCTGAGGCGACGGTGACCGCGCTAGAAGAGAGAGGGAATGCACTAGTGTCATTCCGGGCGGAACTGGAACGATCACAGACGGAACCGCGCGCTTCCCTGCTAACGGCGATGTTATTGGCCTTATCGCATGGCGCTGATCATGATGACATGGCGGACTATGGGAAGGAGCACATCTTTGCGGCTGGCATACTGGCTAGGCGAATTGTCCGAGATATCTCCCAGGACTCTGAGAATGATTACATGGCCCGGTTGTGCTTTGGCATGTATCTCTACATGGACATGTGCTCCGCCTTTCTGGTAGATTCTACTGAACAACCACAACGGCCGTATTCCTTAGACGTTTCTATCGCAGTGCACAAGATGGGAAGCTGGCACCACCCCATGTACGGCTCCTGTACCGAGCTTCTCTACATTCTCGCGAATATGGGCCGTTATTGCCGACGAGCCCTCGACTCGGAAACACACGACCGCCAGCAAGAGGGCATTCTCGAACAGCAAATCTTGGGGTGGGACCTGTCGGCAGCAAATCATTCATTACGGCTTTTGTATGAATCACTTCGGAGCCACGGCCTCATTCTTCTCTATCGAATCAGCGGATATCATGGCCAGTTCATAAATCCAGGACTAGCGGACCTCCCCATGGAGGACCTGATCCACCGAGACGCTATCAGAACAATCAATCAGCTCCTGGAAATCCCAAACTCGTCAAATTACTTAAACTTTCAGACGCTTCCGATGCTCACTGCGGCGTCGGAACTTGGCATGAACGATGGCCAGCTGCAGGATAAAGTACGACAGAGATTCAAAGCTATCTATTCCCTGAATCGCCTGCCGGCTATTCTTCAAGCAATCGACCTACTAGAAGAGCTATGGACCACTCGCACTTATGGGGACCGTTCTTCGTGGCTAGACTTCATGTTGAAAAGAGGGTGGAGATTGCAATTGGGTTGATATAGTCCCGCATATCCAAATATAATGTTATTCATGAGACTCACGCTGACTTTCACTACATGGTTTTTTGCCCACCAACTAGAGGAAAGCCATTCTCCCTATGATATTCACGACTTCGGATCTTTGAATTTGGGGCGGAAGACCCTCCATCAAGCCTCAAATCAAGAGTTATCGCTCAAATGGGAAGGTTGAGTGGACCGGGCTAATAGTTAGCCAAGGTCGTCGCGTTCTACAATATAGCTTAAACGAGAAGTAGTGGCCAAGCCAGTATCAATCCAAAAGACTATGAGTAACTTGAACATTCCGTTGGTAGTATCTCCAGCCGGTCCCTGTTCGATCTTTATTTGTTTTATTGCGGGTTGATTTTGTTTCGT
Organism: Aspergillus affinis; assembly: GCF_023601865.1. Taxonomy (NCBI): domain Eukaryota; kingdom Fungi; phylum Ascomycota; class Eurotiomycetes; order Eurotiales; family Aspergillaceae; genus Aspergillus; species Aspergillus affinis. The sequence continues at coordinate 39,059 of NW_026515943.1, read as the reverse complement.
CCTCGTAGCTCGGAACAGGACCATTAAGGAGACTGAGTTGCCATTCCAAGAACAGAAGAAGATATTCCTTATCGCCATTTTCTTATTGATTGTTTCTTGTACACATAAAAACTAAGAATAGGTGAGCAACCTGAGTATCGAATATCTTTAAAACTCCATGAGCACACGTAGCAGACAACTAAATAATTTGAGCCGAATCCAACTACCTAACGCTCTCTGCTTTTTCAAGAGACCTTTCCTTCGATCCTCTTAACCTGAGGCTTTTGGCTATCTACCACCACTTGATCTAGGTATATATAAACCACACAAGCGGTAGACTAAGCAAACCAGCTATCAACAATTCCTCGCACACCGTCTTGCAACCATTCATCTTGCAAACTTGCCCCGTGATCGAACCCATGCTCTCCCTCCCGGATGATCAATTTGAAATCAAGATCAGCCTGCACCTTCTGCACCACCTCTTTCAGCAAATAAGACTCCTGGACCGGTACAACGCTGTCCTGACTACCATGCAGAACCAGCATCCCACCACGAGGAAATCGAGCCCCCAACTCCAGTCTGTCAAGGGGATACATCCTCGGATCCGCCGACAAAAGAGGCCCAGCAAGCCCATGCTGACAGATAGCGAACATAAGCTGCAATCTCTTCTCGCCGTGATCAGCCGTTACTATAACCTTTTGTCCCGTTTTCATTTCTCGCTCTTTCACAGTCACAAGGTGATCCGCTAGAGTCGATCTGGGATAACTAGGTAACCCATATATCGTTTTCCCATAGTCCCCGGCCATCTGATCACTCTTCACAACTACCATGGGGTAAGTTGCCGTCACCGCGCGGATCATATCCGGATGATCGAGTGCCGTCTGCAGACTCAGATATCCGCCCGCGCTATCACCGCCGGTAATAATTCGATCCAGATCCGCAGCAAGGCGCCCATTGGTTTGGGTGGCAAGAAAGGATGGCATGGTCCGGTGCATCCACTGCCAGTGGTCTTCGATATCACCCATGATCTCCTCGAAGGTTGCCTCTGGCAGCAGGCGATAGTTTGGAGACACAATGATTGTCTGATGAGTTTCTGCCAGCTCTAGATACCATGGGTTGAAGAAGGCTGGGAACAGGCTGGATCCGGCAATAAGTCCTCCTCCATGGTAGCGGAGAAGAATGGGACGCGGTGTACGTGGTGTGTTCGTGGATAGCGATGGAGGGATGAGGATATCAGTGGTAATTTCGTGGTCGTGGACAGTTTTATATGTGGTCGTGAGGATTTGAAATTGAGCTAGCGTGGTTGGGGTGGTGTTCTTGGAAAGAGAAGTCATTGTTGGATAGCGAAATATAATCTGATAGTATGAGGGCAATAAGAAGCACTGTCATTGAAATTGTTTAGATAATAAATGGGAGACTTGGTTTGATGAATCTCTGGGCTCCAAGAAATATATCTACTAAATCCCGCGAAAGTATCCCAGCGCGATCATTTCCGAGGAGAAACCGCATCCTCGCATTTTTGACCATTGAGGAAGGTGGAGACTGCCCGGTTCCATGGTGTGGCCGGGGGAAATATGCACTATACGTATCTTCTTAGCTCTGCGCTAAGGAGGGTTGACGGTTGACCCTTTTTAGTGCAGCGACAAAACTGCGATAAATGGTTAACGTCATCTGCATGTTGCGCCCCGAGCTCTGGGAATTTTATCACCAGGATCCATAAAAATCTCTTCATGTTTACCAAATGATGCTCATGATAAATAGACAGACTTCCTGACATAATCTGTTCACCCAAGTCCCAGCTGCCACTCTAGATGTATAAAACGCTGTCCTGGCCTTTCAACGGGTGGATTTCTGTCGCCGCGGATATACACTAGAAATAACCCTTACTACTAAGGGTTGACCTTTTTAGTGTAGCGGTAATTTTTCTGCCACAATTTCTTTTTTTTACTATAACAACGACCGTGTTAGTCAATTTAATCACGTTGAATGTTCATTTTGATACTGCACGACACTCTCTAACTCATCTGGCTCATAAACTCTCAAAGGTTATCATTTGAGGCTAAATCCCGCGAGTAGGGGCGAGTACAGAACGCTATAGATCGCAAGGTACATAATACTATAACACAAAACAAAGATCACATTCAATCTAATTTGTAGAGCCAAAAGAATCCAAATTGCCAATCTGATAAATTGATTTCAGACAACTGAGATGCTCACCTCCATACGGAGAACTCAAAAGCCGAAGACCAATTCTTGCCAGGACTAACTTTTGTTGAACACATAGAGAAAACCAAAAACAAATGAAAATGGCAAAACACGATAAATTTCCATCTTTCGACGGCGAACCACTTTTCAACCGAGAGAAGATGGAAAAACATCACCAATAGTATCCATAAGGCCATTACCATTAATTGCCTGATGATTAGTCCGAAGGCATTCCACATTAATCACCCTATCTTCCTATTGCTACAAGACATGCCCCTGATCTTCCACATGACCATCCTGGCTATTCAGGCGATGTTCCGGGGTGGCTGTGGTGTACGGGTTATCTAAGAGGTGTTCATTGTTGTCTGGAATATTCGTCTGGGTACCCAAAGAGCGCGGTTTATCATCCGAAGCACCGCCCTTCTCGAGGTCGAGGTTGCGCTGTTCAATCCATTCCCCGATCTTCTCACAGGCTTGCTCTGGATGAAGTTTATGCTGCAGTATGAACCCCTGCACATCAGCGACACTGAAGTGATTTTCGGGCAGCTGAGCTGCAAACCACGAACTCAAAGCCTCAATATCCCGACCGGAGCAGCTTTCCTCTTCAAATTCCTCCAAGCCACTGTACATGCTTCGGAACAACTCCTGGAACTCTTTCCGACCTGGCAGTGTGAACTTGACGTGCAAGTCGACACGACCCGGACGGATAAGCGCGCGGTCCAGACTCTCCGGGACATTTGTCGTCATGATGAGAATCCGGCCCTCGTGCGACGCGACACCATCGATGGCATTGAGCAACCCGGAGAGTGATACAGGTTGAGCCAGGGACTGTATTGTCCGGTTGAACTTTGGAGTCTCGAATTCATTTCTATTTAGCGGTGAAACTGTCGGCATTTTTGGGGGTCTCGACATGTTAACGCCGGCAGCATCGACATCCTCCACCAACACCACACTGTGAGGCGGGACTCTCGAGAACAAAGAGGTCAGATGATTCTCACTGATCTCCGGTTCATTTAAGCCGAGAACATAGATGTCGAGCTCGAACATTCCAGCAATAGCGCCCGCGAGACTAGATTTGCCGGTTCCCGGGGGTCCCGACAGCAGGTATCCGCGACGGTACGGGATCCCATGGTTTGAGTACCACTGGCGGGTGCGCGGGTGCAGGTACTCTTTGATATCCTTGACTATGGCCTCCTTCTTGCTCTCGTCGAGAATGACGGTCGAAATGTACCGGGCGGGACGAGACGTAACGCGAGACCAGCGGGGGATCTCACGACCTGGAGTGATGCGGTAAACTGAGACGTACGAGGTGGCCTGATTCTTGCTGAAAGTGCGGACTTCTTCTAGAAACGAACGCAGGGTTGCAACCGACCGCGTCATACAGTGGATGCTGATCGCTCTGGTGGCTTCGGGTCCTCCCATCGGCACAAGCTTGAGGTGTATGAGAGTTCTCTTGAACGAGAAGAACCATGACCCCTTGGAAGGCACCAAGTGAAAACCTGAGCTGAGCGGGTGATCAGTAGCAACCGTGGAACTTTCATGACCAGACAGGGAGAAAAAGGCCGCTCCTCCGTACTCGATCTTGGGAGTCTGTGCTCTGCGTAGTAACAGGGGATCATTCTGGCCATCGCCTCTTGCATCAAAGGAGATGAACGAGGAGTGACTATCCATCCATCGAACCATATCATCGTACAAAGAGTCGGTGTCCAAAATCCGTGCATTTACCATGTAACTTTCCACAAATGGGTAGCCGCGATTCCACAAAGCCCAGACGGTGCCCAGAATGGTGGCTATCGGGACGATGATATTGAAGAGGGGACTGTCTTCAAGCTGTAGGCTTTTCGGAAGGTACTGCTTGATCGAAGACAAGTCTCCATTCATGAGGAGCCGAGGTATGAGGGAGGGAAGCATATTGTCAGTGGGATGGAAGGAAGTGCGATGGGTGAAAGTGGGAGGAAAAACCGTCACGTGCGTTTGAGACCCCTAATTGTTCGTGTCACCTTCCAGTCCCTGCACCACAGATTGTGGTGAAGCCACGCGTTTGTCCTAGTTTAAGTACCCAACATGAATTTGGCGTAAACCGGGAAACTCACATTAGGTGTTACATTGCCTGACACCCTGATCCTGGTCCTGGAACCTCCCGTAGTGACACATGCTGTATGTTACTTCCGTGGTATACTACCCTCTAATATATTCTTGACCAACAGGATCGATTATAAATAATTGGAGCTGCCCCTGAAACGTTTCGGGAAGTCCTCATTCTTTCATTACTACTACAAAGCGATATCAATTCAAAGAATCGTGTTTTTCTTGCTGCAAGTCTCACAATGTCTTCCACTATCAATCGTGTTCGCCATATCGTTGCGCTTGCGCTCGATCTTGAAGAGAAGAGAGTATGTGGACTAATTACGCTCTAGAGCTTTTATATTGATCAAAACTGTTAGATCCATGACACCGCAGACTTTGTGGAGGAATTGGGCGCGACTCGCCAAGAGTTGAGGGGAATCTTCCGCGAATTGGAGGAGGCAAGTTCTTTATAGCCTTCGACAAAGAAACATTTAATAACGGGTAGTAGGAATTCAATATCGATATTCCCACTGAAGATCAGCGTCGGATCACCAATGGTACGTTTTCGAGCCCAGAATAGTGTGAATCTTTGATTGACGGGGCCAGTTCGCACTGCCGTGGAATACATCGAGGCCCACATCTAGTTGAATATGGGGTTAATTCGCCTATACGTTTGGGGATTCATGCTGATATAGGTGGCTTATGAAGACTAGGGTGGACCTTCCTCAAGAGAGCACCTGTCGGTAGAAGAATAGAAGTGATATCGATGGAAACGAACGTTTTGCCTTCCCTTCTCTTCTTTCTTTCCCCTTAGTAGTTTTTACATCATCTATACTATCTCTCTCTCTCGTGTAGTGATAATTACCCGCACATAGAACTCACCTCGAGTAAGATGATCCATAGTAAGGAATGTTTCTTGACGCCTAGATTCACCCTCTAGCAAAATACCTCATGTTAATGAGTATTCCTGATCATATTATCTTCTTTACACAAGTTGAATATCCTCCCTATTCTCTCTCTCTGTACCTGTTCACTTTTCTTTGCGCGCATGATAGTGGTCGTATATCTTCGCCCGTGAGGTCATCGAAAATTACTGTCATGCCGTAGCTTTTGTCGATTCTAGTATTGTATCTTCCATTTGCTCTGGAGACAAGATCACGAATAACCGAAGAGGAGCAAAATACATCCGGAGGGCCACTTTATACCGCGATACGAAAGAATGAGAGAGTTTTAGAAATCCAGAGGGCTAGAAGGTTGATACGAGACCAATACAGAATGATATGACTGCTTGAGTCGGCTTAATATAATGATCTATCTCGAATGAATGATTATCTACCGAAGATGGAAGGGCAGACGAGGTGTAACTAGATCGTCTGACAAATCAATGAGGCGTTTGCCTTGCTGTACTGTCTCAGATGCCTTACTGCCTCAGCGTTGCCTCAGGCATTGCCCAGAGCGCATCATGTATTGATCAATTTTGAAACACAACACTATCCTCACAAGCCTAGTCCCCGATGGGAGAGGGCGATGGCATGCTGTGTTCGAAACAGCAGCCTATTCCAACAGAAAAACGCCAAACGTGACCAAAGGTTTAACGCCAAAAGCAATCACTGACAAGACTTCAGCTGTTCTACTCAACCCATCAGTGTTTCGAAACTTGCCAAGACCACAGGATCTGGCGTAGAATTTCAAGACCTTCATATAGCCGCCGTCCATATTTATTATTATTTAATCAAGTTTATTGTCCGTATCGAGCCCTAAAGCTATGACAGACAATATCCCATGAACTCGAGGCCAGCAGCTTGCTGCCTCTTGTCCCTATGTGTTCCTGGGGTATGCCCCCTTCCATGATCATTCTAATCCTTTTTCTCGCCCTAAGCCGCCTGTATGCGCAGGGCTTTCGAGCCTCCGGTGAGTGCTCTCCTTGTGTTTTTAGAGCAGGGTAGGTGCAGCCTAAGTTAAGAGTCCGCTTAGGCTACCCTCCCAGCTACCCTTCTCCTGTCCTGTCTGCTTCCTCCAATGCTTCCAGTCCCCATTTATTGTCTATCTGGGCTCTTTCTGCCTCCCGCTGCAGATGCCCCCGAGGAAGAGCTACACTGGTACTGGCCAGGAATTGTAGTAGAGCCCCAGTAGCCTTAGGCTCCCCGAGAAGTCTTCCTTCTGGGCAGTCCTTTGCAACAGTAGATTCTATAACTCCACCGTTCTCCAGATCCTTGTAGAGCTTGTCCCGCTGGTGTCGCCATTGCCGACATTCAAAAAGAAAGTAATATACAGTCTCCTTTAATGCTCCGCATCCTTGACATCTTATGTTATCTCGGGCCTTGATCCGGTATAAATATACCCCAACGGCTGGATGCCCCGATTTCAACTGAAAAAAGCGGCTTGACAGGTGCTTGAAAGCTACCGCAGCTGATGGATCAATCTTCCAGGTTCTATGTGGCCTGTAGGACCGTCGGGCCTGTTGGGGTCAGCGGTTGAGCTCCTTGGTGAGCCATTCTTGTCTTTGTGCCTGAATAGCCTCTGTCCGGGCTCTGCGGGCAAAGGCCAAAGGCCAAAGAGATCTCCCTTGGACCAGCTCCTGGAGGTCTGCTAGCAGCCAGCTTTGCTGCCTGGTCAGCTCTTTCATTTCCTTCTACCCCTGCATGCCCTGGGACCCATTGTATAGTGGGTTCGCGACCCTGGTCTTGCAGTTCCTGGGCGGCCATGTGTTCCTGCACTGCTAGGGCCTGTCCTGGCCCTGTTTGAGTATGCTGCAGCCTGGCAATGGCGGCCTGGAAGTCCAATAGGACAGTTACTGGTCCCTGGTTTCCTACCTTCTTTGCCATCTGTAGGGCCCGCACTACTCCCAGAAGTTCCGCATCGAAGACCTCGTATCCCTTTCCCAGTAGGAAGATTCAGGTCTTCCATACCCCTTCAGGGCTTTTCCATGCAATCCCTGCACCTTTTCTGCCGTTTTCTGACCTTGAACCGTCGGACCAGATAACCTGTCCGGGAAATATAGCCTGTGCGGCTCCCAGAGCTTCCGGGCTAGGCAGGATCTTTATAAAACCCGGGAAGCAGTTGCTGGTTAGTTGCAGCAGACCTTCAAAGCCACTGGATGGATCTTCTGGCAGGATATTGGCTAGTTGTCGGGCTAGGTATTGTCCTAATGACCATGGTCCCCAACTACTGCTTTCTGCCCACTGTCAATTCCCTGGGGTCTGTTCTCCAGGCTGGGCGTGTTGGTCTCCCTCCCGAAAGCTCACCGGGAGGATTTTCTTAGCAGGATGGTCTTCTGGTAACCCAAGCAATCGGTTTGTATATTCCAGTTGCCGGGCTTCTAGTAAGACCTCAGCTGGTATCAATCCTGCTTCACGGACCAAGGGGCCAACTGGAGTAGTTTTCAGCATGCCCGTAATAGCTCGAGCTTGCCGATTGATCATCAGCTGTATACCTTCCTGCCGATCCCTCTGACCCTGCCACCAGAGCTCTGCTCCGTAAAGAGCTATTGACTGTACTGCCGCAACCTGCACCTGGCGAGCCAGCCCTGGGGCGAGTCCATGACCCTGGCATAATCGTAGCACCCGGGCCTCCGCAGCCCGGGCCTTGCGCATGCAGGTTTGATAATGCGCCTTAAGGTTCAGGCCAGAGTCAAGCCATACCCCAAGCCACCTGGTGGCCTCTGGGTTAAAGGTAACCAACTGGCCGCCGTCCATCTTTATGAGTCGTCCCATGTATCAAAACCTGCGACGAGCTTTTCCATTCCCTGTTCTGTTGCATCTTTCCAAGCAACTGCGAACCCCGGAAACACATAGCCATGGCAGTGACTGATTGCTATTCCGGATTTATGGGTATTAGCGATGGTTAAACAGGTCGAACAGGATTCACTCACAGTGCGTTGTCTACTCTTCATGGCTCTGTTTGAATGCTCCTTGGTCTATGCGACAAGTGTTAGAATGCCTTTTATGTCACAGACCTTCATACAGCGCATAAACCCGCTCGAATACACCAGGGGTCCTGAATACTCTCTCCACCGCATCTCAATGAGCAGGGCTAAGAGCTGTGTGAATTCTGGGTCTCTCTTCGAGGGTAAATAATCTGATATGTGGTACGAGAAGTCGAGCACAATCCGTGAACTGACGATATCATCAACGGAGTCCAACTGGCTTTTCCCTGATCATTTTGAAGCGCTCCATCTTGTTTCAGGTTTTTTGGAGAAATTGAGCTGCATAAATGTGGTACCGACTTCTAGACTCTATGAGATATCAGCATCTAGTCATGGGTTAAAGAGAGAAATGCTTGCCTTGACTGGCTTTGCTGGTGTCTTATGAGCGCAAGAATACTCCTAAATCGCAAGGAAAGCGATAGGCACTTCCAATCGGATTTGGCCGACTTGTGTGTTTGCTTGACCATGTGATTTCCTTGGCCAGAATGCAGAGGAAAGAGGCTCCGCTGATGTGTTTTGGATTCGGGGCAATCAAGTTGTGATTGTTTTTTCTGACAGAACTTTGTACTCCAAGTTTTTTCATCCGCCTGAAATTGAATCACTCGTTAGTACCAACCTTTCTTCATCCGAACGCAGATAGCAATAGCAAGGAAGAAAATACAAAATCGAAAGACTCGCTTTATAGCCCCATTTAGCGGTTTTGTACGGATCCTGGCTCGGAGCATGAGAGGCCGTGCACTGTCTTATCCACGCTTGACCTTCCTCTTCCTTGATTGTCTGCCATGACGGTTACAGGATTCCACAATCTTTCTTATGGTATCTGGTGAGGCTTGCGCTTGCTCTTCCCTCATCGCCTGTCCTGTTTTCGGCGGGCTTGCTTGGTTTGTATCGGGAGCTGGAGTGGTTCGAGGGTGATGCACGAACCAACCGCTGTTTGGTCTCGGAGCACCTCGGGCCTCTTTTCTCCACGGGCCGGAACTGGAGCAAGAAAAGAAATTGACTTCGGAGGCTGGAAGGAAAGACTTTGGTGAGCTTGAATGGCGCAGCCCAACCAGTCGTATCCGGGAATGCAAGTTCCCTCGCCAAACTGCTGATGGGTTCAGCAGCGTGATAATCGTGTGGTCATGATTTCGATGGAGCTTCTCCAGTGATATCTCAGTCTCCATGCTGAATGTGATGAAGGGATATATATGAGAAAGTTCGTTGGTGAGCCCGGCAATGGCACGAGGTCAATCTGGACCTGGTCGCATCCATCTGGTTAGCAAAGGCAGTCAGGCAACAACATGATGAGAGAGTTTAAAGAGGGACACGTGTAAAAAGAACAAACAGAAACAACACAATACCCACGTGAGGACCACTTTAAACAACGCACACCCAGTGCTGCTGGTATGTCATGGTCGTCAAGGCCACCCTACGTGAAGCTTCCATCTGCTCTGTTCACACAACAGATGGACTCCACAGAGAACACCCATTGGCCTCCACCTTTATCAAAGACCCATCCGTCAGACATTCATCTGAGGTGTCAGTGAAGCCAGTCGTGAAGAAGAGACGCGCCAAAAGAAACCTAGCGGATCTTTGTAAAGACTTTCTCCGGACTGTGGCTCAAAACCCGTGGATGCCATTGTTCCTCTCCATCGTGAGGAAGTACCTAGGTGAATCAGAAGGTGTTGAAGAAGTGGTTCTATGTCCCTCCACGCGCAGTGACAAGCAGAACCCTGTTGGCTGGCTGTTAGATGTTGACCGTTTCACTCAGCCCTTGACTTTTGTACATGCTGAATATTTTGCCAAATGTATCGGTTGATCGGAATTAGGCCAATTACTGTCGTTCTGTAGGGGAGCAGTACGTCAAACACTGACTTTGTATGAGTAACAAACTCACATTTTCAAGCCCCAATTCATCACACAGAAAGCCCCCCCCCCCCCCCCCTTCTCGGGGGCATGCTCACCAAGTAACATGATAAAAATTGCGTATATCTGATGATCATAAAGGGCTTGTTTCATACCATGAATCATGAATTTCCGTTGCTCAGGCTGATCAACGGCATTGGGTAACTAGAAGAACTTCCGGCAAGAGATCATCAAACTTGTGAATTTTCATATTTGACTGGTCATCACTATTTCCATTAACTTCCCGATCGGACCTCAAAAGTAGATCTAGACTAGAATCAAACTTAACTGTCCTCGTTTTTCATGTTGTCACCATAAACAGAAATTGTAATCCCGAGTCCCATGGGAAGGGAAGAAAAGCAAGACATACAGCAACATGATGAGACCTTAGGGACATTTCAAGTGGTAAAGACATGAGATCAGACATGAAAGCTTTTTGTGGGAATAGTTGACAAGGGATTGCAGTATGGGCCAGCGGCAGAAGGTGACACGTCTTTGATGAGCAGATAGATCTGAACAAATGATGCGGGACTACCAAACCATCTCACAAGCCCAGAATGAAAGACAACACGTCCCGGGGGCATTGACTGGAAACGAGTTATGTAGCGTCTTGTACCCGCTCGCATATCTGTAGATATGATTAAGGAGGTAGAGCCATGCTGCATGGAGTGGAACTCGGAGCACAACAATCGTTGAAGTAGACTCCTGGATTGTGAAGATGAAACGGAGTTCCAAAATCACTGGGCTCCAAAAGTACTGGGAAGATTTACAAAACAAGACTGATCATGCTGTCGAAGAGTCTGTGTAGATGGAATGGGTGCATAGCTCGAGGCTAATAACACCCCAAGGCATGTCTTCAGCTGGCTCGAGGTCGCCAGATTCGACTGGGGACGTTGGTAAGACGGATCGCGGAGTGGCAGAGGTGGACAGGAGAAGTCAGATCAGAGAACGATTACATGAGTGATGTATATGAACAAATAGGCATGGGGGATATATACGATTGAGGCGGCCTGGGGAGTGGAAGGGAGAAGGGACGATGAGGAGATATATAGACTCTTCGCTCGCCATCGAGGATAGAAGCAACTGAGTCCTCTTCGGTGTGTTGTCGCTTTTCTTTCTTTCTTTCTTTCTTTCTTTTTTTTTAAAAAAAAAAAAATTATTTCCAGGCCCGTAGACGCAAACACCGACACCTCATCAGCTCCCTCTCCAATGCCCCTCATCCTTCACCCAATCCATACCCAACGCCCCCTCTTTCATTCCTTGTATAACCTCATCCTGAACGGTCTAGGTCACCGAGAGACACCTGTCTACGCATCCACACACACAACCCAATGATCGACCAAGCATCTTCCCCAGTAGCACACAAATAGCTAACCATAGACCTGGGTGACTGCATTACGCACCCTTACCTAGCTACTCACCCAATCCTCCCACGTCTACATCGTACCCAATGTCTTCCGTGTACAGGGATGGCTACCATTCTATAATCCAATCAGACCAGATACCGTAACCTCTCAGCTACCCTCTCCACTATACATTCCGGTCATTCACTGCTGCACGTCCCCGTCTATATCCATGGATTGATCCCAGTTGTATCTGCATCTGCCTAACAAAACTAGAAACGCATCTTGGGGGGAGGAATTGAAGCCGAAGAATTTGTTTGTATCCGCTCTATCCCCTCTTCTATCCAAATTTGGCATCAAGGTCAAAATAAAAAGTACTGTGCATGTCAACACTACACACTACGCAACGGTGTCGAGCAGGATGAGGATGCGTGCATAAAGATGGGTGGGCAGGGAGTGGTGTACGTATCATAGCTTGACATGGCTTGTTTTTGTCAAGGGTAAGAGGGTTTCGGTTCCCTGCATCCATCAGGTGTCCATTTCAAGTTTTCCAAATTCATGGCGAGTTTCGAAGAGTCTAGGCTACTCGCCCATTAAAAGGTACCTCTCGAGTAGATAGCAGATAGAATCCCTTGGAACTGACGGAGAAATACGGGAAATCAGTAAGGAGCAAGAAGAAAACCCGATAGGATTCAAGCAAACGGAAACCAAAAAACCACCCACTATTTAATTCTAGTAAACAAAATGGGGAAGACCGAATAGGAAACCAAAAAGCAAGACCGACTCTATCTAATCAATCATCATCATGCCAGTCATACCTCTCCGGTCAGGTACATTGTGTCGTTGTAGTGATTCTAAGCAAGTCGAAAAAGCCACAACAAGATCAAAAAAGAAAAAGGAAGAGACGACTCCATCCGCAACGCCCAAAACAAAAACCCAACACCACACCAAAATGTTAACCCAAAACTACTGGGCCTGGTAGACTTTGAAATCCCGAAACTCCCAATACGCCTGCGTAAAGTTCGCCGGATTATGCGCCACGAAATCACTGCACGTTCCCGGGCAATGAGACTCCTTGGTGTAAAACTGCGACTGGGCAGCCAGATCCCCGCAAAGGGCGATATTCGCCACGATGCTCTGGTTGCTGAAGTGCGAGGATATGTCGCAGTCCGTATTAGGGAAGTCGGCGAGCGCGGTGCCCCAGGTCGAGGGGTCTGGGCTGCCGCTGGAATTGGAGATGTCGTCGGGGATCGTGTCCCGGGTGAAGAACCAGGCGCGGATGCCTGCATCGCGAAGTTCTAGGGCGTAAATCTGGACAGAATGGTTAGGATGAAGGGTAGGTGCATAGGATGGGCAAGGATGGGATGACTCACTCCTCCGCCGTTCTCGTTGAATGCCTGACCCGATGTCTCTGGCTCACCCTGGACGCCGCACCCCGCGTTCCCATTCGTGCTATTATCGCAGGAGGTGTACACTGCGCTGCCGGATTGCTTCCGCTTGACTTTCATGTTGCAGCCGCTGGTGGTGTGCAGGGTGACGGCGTTGCCTTCGGTGGCCTTGTTCTCCGTCTCCATGACGTCGATTTCGCCGTTTGTCGGCCAATTGAGGGGATCAGTCAACCACAGCGCCGGCCACGTACCGCATCCGTACGGCGTATGGAGGATGTCGAAGACGAACAGGCCGCTGTCATAGGTGGTTTTCGATTCTAGTCGCACAGATTGCCGGCCGTTAGCCGCAAATTGATTCGACGTGTCGACTCTCAGCATGACGGAGGAATCCGTGGCGTGCGTCAGGTTCAACGCATTGGCGGCCGTTTGGTCGACGTATCTAGATCGGGCGAATATGCATCAGCATGGAGGGGGGGAACAGGGGCGGAGTTTCGGTGACACAAGACGCAAAGGAAGGGCAGGTGGTACATACTGCACAAATCCGTTTGTCGGGTCCTCGTCCGAGAAGTAGTTGAAGCGGTCCAGAAACGAGGTCCCCGAGTAGGTGTCGACCAGCTTGTAATTCAGCTGCGTGTAGTCCGGATATCGATTTGCTTTGGTCCCCTCGACCGCCCCTACGATGACGGCCACGATGATCACGACCGCTACGGCCCCCGCGATCAGTTTGGTCCGCAGCGACCACCCGCGCGGGTCATACCATGGGGCATCCGGCGGTGGTGACGGGGGATTATGGACAGTCCCGGGAGGCGGAGGCGGTCCTGCATGTTGAAGGCCGTTTACTTCTAACTTGGGAAGATGGGAGGTGGCGCCGCCGTAGCGAGAGAAGTCATCCCCGGGGACAGGATATGATTTGTCTGCCATGATGGCTGTCGGAAGCCAGGGATGGCCGGAGCGCAATCTCAAACGACGGATTGACGGCGTGAGAATTTGGAAACTCGCACGAGGTGGAAAGAATGTGTCGGTTGATCGCAAGAGAAATCGGATGGATGTGTGGATGGAGAGATAGCAAGTTGGCGAGTGAGGTGTCGAGATAAGGAAGACGCGGCTGGCCAGGAGGAGCTGTTGAGATGTCGTCATCCAGAATGCACGAGGTGAAACCGGTCACCGATCATGGCCTGATTAGGCAACGGGTGCTGCATTCAGGGCGTTGGTAACCGGGATGACAACATGATCTCCACGAACCAGACCGTCAGGTAGTGCATGGTAGATTCCCGGCCATGGTGCCTGGTGGCCTGGTGGCCTGGTGGCCTTGTTGACTATAGTGTGATTTCCCGATTGGGGGGTATGCTTTGTTTGCTTTGTTTGCACCCTCCAATCTAGCCTGGTCCGGGATCGGCCTAGCGCCGCCCAGGGAGAGCAAGCACAATTCAAACCCAGACAGACGCTCTTAGAGTAGATAAGGTTACCCGGTTACCAAGTAGCTCCAGAAGCACATTGCTAACCTTTGACAATTATACTTATTCACTTGGTCCACATTGTGGCCACTCTAACTCGGATTGATCGATCCCAATTAAAAATGACACCAGCGAAACAAGCACTTGCCAAGAAAAGGTTAACCGAAGTCGACTGGGCCTTCAGATGAAACGCCCCAACCATTACGAGTCATGAACGAGGTAAGCGGATTCTAGACGAGGACGCAGCCCGCTGCGTGATTTACATGAGATTTATATGACATCTGTCACAGTCAAGCGACAATGCAAGACATATACAAAGCGCAAAAAGAGTACAAGTGCACGCAAAAACGCTCAATTAAACCAGAAGTGACATCAAACAAACGTGACAAACCACGTCCCAATCACTCAACGCCAATCCAATCATCTAGGGAACGAACTGTCTAACAGATTCTATCGCTGTGAACGCTGCGATCGTCGAGTGGACTGTCGGCGGAGAATGGAGTCTCGATGATCCATGCCCGACGATGTGCCATTGTCCTGCCGGTCGGTCGACGGCATCCGGCTGAAGCTGGAGGTCCGTCGGCGCACGCGTCGCTCGGCATCGGTGATCTCATCTTGATGCAAATGCTCGGATGGGAGAAGAATGGCCCGATCCAAGGTGTAGGGCAAGCCACGATGGCGGCCACGAATTTGCATGGCAATAATAACCAATTTTGACAGGGTTCGGAATTGACTGGCAAACGAGGCATTGGACCCCGGGTAGCCAAGAGACATGCCAACCGTACCATAGGCGGAGACAACTTCGAAAAGAACAGACCAGATTTGGAAGTTATACTGATCGGTGCGCTGGAGACGGTCTCCCTCGACGATGGTGATGATGAACAGCCCCAGGAACACGTACCACAGATCAAAGCTGAGTTGTCGTCGCAAGTGAGTTCCGATGTAGCTGGGCGCAGTCTGGTTATCATCATCATCCTCTTCCTGGTCGGCATACACCCCCAAACTCTTCTCCTCGTACACATTGGTTCGTCGCAGGGAAATGGCGATCGGGAAAACGGATATATACATCATGATCAGATAGGATACCTGCACGGCAGGATGGATGTCGGACAAAGACACGACCGAGAACCCGGCAGTTCGAGTGCAGGCTGCCTGAAACAACCCGTCCAGAATGCGAATACCAACGGGGAGCTTCGTCACGGTGGAATCGTTCAAATCCAGGATGATGAAAAAGATCACATCAATTCCGTTCAAGGCAATCAAGATCGCAAATAACCACCAGGTAGCATTGCGAGGGAAAAGAAGAGTGAAGCAGCGGCGAGGATGATCCAGCAGGAACCTCAGTTCTTCCCAGAGAGGGCTTTCCTTGCGGGTGAGTTTGGACAACATCCAGATGATCAGTCGAAGCATACAAGGGAAACCTGTATTGCCGATGACGATGAGGAACGTCAAAAGTAGCAAGGGGAAAATGGCATCCTGGAACGACATCATCGAATCCGGGGTGATTGAAAAACCGACATCGTTGAAGGACGATGCGGCGGTGAAAATCGCCCACCACGGTCGGCCCTGGCCGATCTGGGTGACCGCGGAGCCCCAATGCGTGGTCATAATCCATCCCACGAGACAGATTATTCCCAGTAGGTGAAATAAAACGTAGTACGACATCAAAACAACTGCGAGTGTTTTCAGCGCACGATATTCTATACCACCCAGCTCGTCTCGTTGCTCTTCGGTCAAATCGACAAAATTGGAATTGCGGGCGACCGTGGCGTTCCAGCTGAGATACGGAAGCGTGTTCCGGTCTCGTTCCTGCGTCAACGAGCGGTATACGCTGGTAAAGGTCGGTCTCCGGGTGGTCGTGCGTTGCAACGGCGACGGATCATTGACATCCTTCGTTTCATGCATCGTGGGGCGAGTGTCAAGACGCGGGAAAGTCGAGTTTCTCGTCTTAGTCCGTACCATGTCCGGCTCGTTGATGGTAATGTGCGGTGCGCCCAGAGGTCCCACCTGATCCTCCTCCTCCTCCGAATGCCGATTGTCTGCCTCGTCACGACCCTTAGTCCGCGGTGACGGAACCTCCTGGATTTCCTCCTGATCCTCGAGCACCTGGGGCACGCCGCCACGATCGTATTCCCTCGGGCTCGGAATGCGCAACGCCCCGGTATTCTTCCGCTGGTTCTCCAGGAACGCGATATGCTGGTCAGGACTTAACTGAGTGGGGAACCGGAGGCTGCCTAGACCAAAGCCTAGTCTGCCTCTCTGTGCTTTCTCCTCGTCCTCCGAAACGCTATCGTCTTTACCGGCACCCGATACAGAACCCGAGTCGCTCATGTCGGGGGATGGGGATTGCTCTTGAGGCATTTCGCCAGTATTTTCCTGGGTGCTGCGCATCACGACAATTGAGCGGTTCCTCACGCCATTTTCCTCCACGTTATACGACTCGGGGTCCTTGTCCTCGGTGATGGTGCGCAATCGGGACCGGGTGTGACGCAACGCTCGGGCGTCTCGAACGACATGCTGGAACCGTTTTTCAAACCAATACAGTCGCACAAAGACCAACATCGTATGAATGAAAATCGGAGTGGTCAACATCGACACGAAATATAAGAGGACTTGCTGGTAGGTGAACAACAAGTTGAAATCCACGGTGTTGAGCCCACTCTGGGTGGCCGCACCCGCGCAGAAGAAAAGAGCATCGATGTAGGCGAGATTACTACCACCAAGCATGATGACGGACGTAAGGAGGATGACGAAGATGATGTAGGTGTAATGAAGGAAGATGAAATTCAAATGAACGTCCTTGAGCAACGGAATGCGAGACTTGATCTCCGCCGCTGAGCGAAGAAAAGCGGACGACATCCTGACAATGAAGAGAGAGCCCGCCGCGCCCCCGCTATACCGCCGATCCGAGCCGTTGGGAATGCAGGTCGATCGAGTATCGTCACGAAGCCGAAAGTCCGACGCGAGGGGTAGGATAGGAAGGAAGAGACAGTGGGTTCCAAAGGCGACTAGAGATCGAAGATTCGGGATAAACAATCAGCCCGCGCGGTGCAGCGGCGGCCTTATCGTGGGCACACGAGGGTCAAAGTCCAAAGGAATGTCCGTTGATCGCAGTCCCCCGGAGAATAGGAAGAAATGATCGTGCAGAAGGTAGCACGAATGCAAGGATGGGACAGCCACAGCTAGCCTCTAGACATTGCCCAGCGACATCTGAACGAAGCAAGGATTCGAGACAAAAGCATGCTGGAGATGACGATGGATGCGGCAGATCAAGTCGATTATATGGCCGGTAGGCCGTGACGGGAACCAGGAGAACGAACGAGGGGAGATGCCGATGAACTGTCCTCTGAACCGAGTACGAAGTGAATTTTCGAGCGCTTTTGAAGGGAAGATGCAGAGAAGGAAAAAGAAAAACACAAGCAAAGCTAAAAAGTGGAAATTCGCGAGAAAAAGCAAAGAGCGGCGGCGAGAAAAAGCAACGGGGGGAATCCGACTCTGGGAGTTCTTGGCACCGCTCAAAGTCCTCAGGCAGCGAAGGCTCGGCTGCATTACCGCTTTCTGCCCCGATCGCCCACTTCAATTTCCATTTTCCGCATGCATCTCTGAGTCTGTCTGTCAGATGCAGTCATCTCACCGACGACCGTCTCCTGTCGAGCTGAATCCGTCTGTTCTTGGACCGGTGGCGGTGCTGTTCCACACTCGACGCGCCACCTGGTCGGTCTGAGTCTGGGTCCTGCCGAGTCTTTGCAAAGTCTGACGCTTGGAATCGCTTGGGTGCGCTCTAAAGTCTGAGTCTGTTGCTGCCTGTTCCCACTCTCTGGTGTCCGCGGGCTGCGACCGGTGTCAAACTTACGGCCCAATCATGAGAAAACGTCACCGATCCATAATCTGACCCATCTCCGTTGACCATCAGGGACATGAGGAAACTAGTCTAACTAGTGAACTAGGAGTCGGAGCTTAAGTGGGGACTGTTCAATTAAACTACGAGACACCGTCGGTCTAAATTTTCGGGCATTCTGCACCTTCTTGGCTGCCTAATTAGGGGTCATTGATTTGATATCACAGCGTATAATCTCTCAATTGCTTGACCCAGACTCATACCAACCTGAACATCAACGGTAATTGCGTTGCGACTCATATTCAGCAGATCCTCGTCGAACTGAATCCGACCCTTCTCGAATGCCACGATAATCGATGACCCTCCATATTGAAAGATCCCCAACTCGTCCTTTGCGAATGGTACTGCTCGTGGATCCTACAGCGTACACCTTGTTAATATCTCGCGAAAAAGAAGAGGAATAAAAAGGAGAGAAAAGAAGCGACTGATCCATGACCAAGTTGCTAATGGAGAAGCGATCGCGCTTGATCCAGAGCCCTTTGCTTTCGTTGACGGTTCCATACGCCACGATACGTGAGTCCGTGACGACCACGGCGCTGGCAAGATCCTCCTGCTCGTGAATCGGTCGACCATCGGACCCGTGTGCGCGGGAGAAGAAATCCTCAGAGAGATCGGGTAGGCGGCGAGATCGGAGGGCTCGAATTGGGTCATGTTGATGTGGCAGTAGTCGACGAATTCTTTGATCCGGTGACGAGAGGCTGGGGTGCTTTCTCTTCGTCTTGACGTGAGTTAGATGCAGTCGCTTCCGTAGAATGGGGATGTATGAGTTCGGCATGCCTCCTTCGATCGCTGGGTTGTGCATGTAGAAACGCATGGCGTGGGTGGTGTCAATCCATTCTGGTAATGGGTTGAACAGCAGCAGTAATTTCAGCTTCTTGATAAGTGGTTGCTGCTCGCGGATCTCTTTGCCGGTCTGTCCTCACTAGCGATGTTTTGGGTCACCCGGACCTGTCTACGACCAAATAATGGGATCAGATATTCATTATTGATGTCAGTATTGCCAAGGTCGGCGGCGGTCCATATACGAAGGCATTACCCATGGCTCTCTGGATGGAGTATATTGTAGACGGTTCTCTCCCCAATGACGTCAGCTTTGGCCGCTTACAACCGTCGAGGGGGATTCATCCACCAATGGATCATGTTAGATTGCATTATCATGTCCTTGTATTCATAATAAATTATGTTGTAATCACATTGATAGAGAAGACAGCGAGAGAATAAACAATGCCTTCCTATCACACCATATTAATCGAAAAACAGAACAATCCGATCCATCATCGCGTCACCATACCAGTGACAAACAGCCGTTCCGTTCTAGTTATCCCCCATTCCGACAGCGTTCTTAACCTTCTCGCCACTATAGGAGACCGCCGTTAGCCACACTGCCTAGACACTTCCCTCCCCCAGATGACTTACATAGTCTGCGAGCTACCGCCATGAGCCTGATTGTCTGTTTCGCCACGAGCACTGTCAAAAGCGCGCTGCGTGGCGGACTTATCCTGGTTGGGCTGAGCAGCACCGAAGATCCGGTCCGAGGTATCTGTGAAGGTCTCGGAGATCTTGTCGACGGTGGACTTGGACGAGTCAGGCGTGATCTTCTCTTCCGCCTCTGCAAGGGATGAATATGTTAGACCCTTTCATCTTCGTAATGTAGTTGATTAGAGACTGAAGAGGACTTACTAGTGGAGAAGTCTTTGCGGCCGAAGTCAGTCATGGTTGTGGATGTTTGAAGAACTTGGTAAATCTTTGACTTGTTGGGTACATATAAATGAAATTTCTTTAGGATTCTTACGAGAAGGGTGGTCACTTGGCTTTTTATATCTGTGAGTAGGTATACGGTGGACCCTACGTCATGTTGACGGCTCCCTTATGAAAGCAGCATTACGATCTCCCCACGTCATGATAATTTACACATGTCATCAATCACATATGGTAATTTTTACAATTGTTGCTCCTCTGAGCATAGTGGCTGCATATTCTTGTAAGTATTCCCTGATTAGAGGCTAGACATGGCGTGCGGCGCAGATTGTGTAGAAAATAGTTCGCAACTATTAGGGCTCTGGAATATCAACGGCAGATAATATATTACTTAACGACGAGTCATCATGACCGTATTCCATGTTAGCTACAGACAGAATGCAGCAAATTTTATCAGTGCCAACAAATCATACCTAACGCGGAGTATCTACCCATCATCGATCGACTGCATACCCATCAAGTTGTCACAAGGGGTAGAAATAGTATCCAACATGAACTATTCCCTATACCCCAGATCCTACCTTGTCCAAGTACATACAAACTGGACATAGGCCGAGTAATCCCCACTCTATCAACACAGAACCCAACCACCTATATACAAACACCATCCAACACATCACCTAAAGCTGATACCCATAATGCCACCCCTCCCTCCCCAAATCCTCTCTGACTTTATAATTCTCCTCCGCTAGCCTCACCAACCCCATATCGACATCCACCGTCCGCACACCTTCCTCAGAACCCATTTTCCCAACAGCTCCGAGGGCAGGAACATGCACGCCCGAAAGACCCAGGAACTTGGCTTCACTGTCTTCGTCGGAGGACGCGGCGTTGGCGAAGACCACGGCGCAGGTGTTTTCGAAGCAGCGGGCCGTGAGTAGTGATTCGAGGAGGAGGGTCTCGCAGTTTGGGTTGGCCGCTAGAAGGGCGGGGGAGGCGTCGTGTTTCGTCCCTTTTCTTGAAGTTAATAATTCTTCGTCTTTCTTATGTCGGGTAATAAACTCGATCACCAGAGCGAATTCCGAAGATAGAGGGACAAAGAAAAGAAACTCACAATAAGTCGGCACAACCACCACCTCCGCGCCCCTAATAACCAATTCACGAAACGCCTCCGGAAACGCCAAATCCCAACAAATCAACAACCCGACCTTCCCGATCGGCGTATCAAGAACCTCATGACGCTCGTCGACCCCAGAGGAAGTCAAATGCGGGCGCTCAGGATGCCAGATGTTTTTCTTACGGTAGGAGCCGAGGATGGACCCGTCGGTCGAGATGAAGTACGCGGTGTTGTAGAGCCGGTCGCCGTGTTTCTCGACGATGGTGCCAGGCACGAGACAAATTTGGAGTTCGCGGGCAAGAGACTGGTAGGTTGATAGGTAGGGTTGGGTGGTGGATGCTTGTGTCGCGTAGAGAGGGGAGGTGGGGGTGAATCCGTTGAGGTGGTACCTGGTTGCTTGGTTAATAGGATGGTTGTGGACTGATTTAGAGGGGTTGTTTACTCAGGAAGAACGACCAGTTCGGCGCCTTGCGATGCGGCTTCGCGAATGTATTGGCATGCTCTCTTGTGATTGTATTCGACTTCGAGGTCCTATATCGAGGTTAGACCTTTCATTCCATTCTGGAAGTTTGCTGGAGGGGAAAAAA
This sequence comes from Aspergillus affinis, assembly GCF_023601865.1. Lineage (NCBI taxonomy): Eukaryota > Fungi > Ascomycota > Eurotiomycetes > Eurotiales > Aspergillaceae > Aspergillus > Aspergillus affinis. The sequence continues at coordinate 17,511 of NW_026515943.1, read as the reverse complement.
CGATTGGAAGCGGACTTTGATATGCCATTGACCGACGGCGATGCGCTTAGTTGGTGCCATTTTTGTTAGGAGGTGACAGGTACAAAGTACACAGGGGTGAGATGATGGAGATAGCTTTAAGAATATCGCGGGGAGTTGGAGTAGATCGTATCAAGTGGGTCAAGGGAATTGGGGTAGTGTGGAGGCGAATGGAGGAGGTAATGCGGACTTTATTACTTATTACTTTATTCATCTTGTCATCCCGGTTATCTGCGGCGTGCTTTCCCCTATAATTTGATTGTTGGTCTTGTCTTTTGGTTATTGTACATAGTTGGGATGGCGGCTGGCAAGGAAAACCGTTTCTCTTTGGGCCCTCTTCATTACAAGATAAACCGAACTCCAATTAGTAATATGCATTTTCAATATCCATAGATCCACGCTCACATCAAGTGAACGTCAAATCCATTACTTATATACACATCTCCCCAGAGCCTGATGTACCCAGCACATGTCAAACTCCCCACTCAATCCTCAACGCACTTAAAAGTTAAAGGTGTGGGCGTTGATGGTAATGGTATCAACCTTGAAGGTCTTGTTGTCCTCGGTGTTCAGGCCAGTCGAGTCGGCGTTGTTGAGGCCAAGGGTGCCGGCGAAGGTAGAGTCGGCAGCGTTCAGGATGATGGTGGTGTCGACGTACTCTGCTCGAATTAGCAATCATCCTCATAATTACGGTCATGGGCGTAAGCAAGCTAGACGGGAAACGTACTGTGAGCAGCGACCTTGCTCTTGGAGGCGTTGTCCTGAGCCTCGACGGCGGTACCCCAGCCCTGGGCTTGACCGGAGCCTGAAGTTTATGTTAGTGCATTGTAGGACTAGAAATCGGGGGAGAGGCTTACTGGTCGACAGGGTGGAGACAACTTCACCGTTGATGGAAACGGTCTGGTCGTACTTGCTGGTCTCGTCGTTGAACTTGTCTATTTGGTGTGGTTAGTTGATGTCGATTCGAAGAGCGGATGGAAGATACGTACAGTGCATCTTGACCTCGTCACCAGCAGAGGCAGGGACCTGCTTTCCGCCGAGCTGTTCACCTGTTGTCCTGTTAGTTATGTAAATCAGACAGCTTCGCAGGACGAGTACTTACCCTGAAGGGTGCTAGCCCAGGTGCACCACTGTCCCTCCTTGGCGCCACAGTTGCTTCATAGTGTTAGTTACCTCCATCGCAAGTGTCGCAATTAGGGGACCCACGCGTTAGGGTCCGAGAAAGAGACGGCGAGAGCCTGGATCAGATCGCCACCGCTGGTACCCATGCCGGGCCACAGAGCGAGACGGTCCTCCTGGGGGCTGGGTGCCTCAGGCAGAACCAACGTGGTAACTGCTTCCTTGATCCATGACTGAGTAGGTCCAAGAGAGAAAGCAGGACCGAATTCAATGCTCTCCTGAGCGTTGACGAGGACGACAGCGGCGAGGGCGGCGAGGGCAGCGAAGCTATGCATGGTGGGCGGTAGAAGGGAGGTGATATCTGAGGAACAGGTCAGGATGAATTGGCGGGAACTCCAAGGGAAACAGGGTCTTATATACCTAGCAGTTCAAAAGCGGAGAGAATCCTATTTACCCTGTTCGAAGCCCATATTTCTCCGTCCATACGATTCAGGGCCAGTTAATCTCCGGGACACTGGTGTAGTTCAGGGGACGGGAGTTGTTTCACCTCGGAGGTTGGTCCGCCCTAGTGTCATTCCTATACAGGGTGGATCCACCAATGTTTGGGATTGAGCCATGGGTGGGTTTGCCAGGTCAGGGTACCTAAACGGCAAACTGCCGTTCTTGGTCGTGCAGTAGTGCTTATATTGACAGGGTGGGGAAATTTTTCGACAGATGCAGCTGTTACGGAGTGAGTACCTTGCCGGACAAATGTTTGAACCCATGCTTCGCTTAAAAGGGGAGGTCAGAATACACTCTCTATTTCTAGGCCAGTCCTGCATGAAAAGCACAGATATCATTCCAAGGAGTCCATTTACACCGCACTGATAGCTTATATTATATTGCTCTCACCTAACCAACGGTGGATATGGGCTGATTCCAAGCCAGCCAAGCTTCACGGGTTTACTGCTTACCGGCTCCACAGTTAACTACCCAGGAGTGCTTAAATTAACATGTTTTTAGTTCATGACTTGATATTGCAAGTGAAACCCGATATATCAAGCCTTGTTGACTGCTGACTACGGTGTAGCGTTCATTTTGTTGGAAACTACGCTCTAGGGTCACAATTTCTCGAATAAATGTTATTATGGTCTGGCGTCCAGAACTCGATGGCTAATTCTACAAGAATACCGAAAACAATTTATTCAGAGAGTTAGAAAAATAAAGATTAATGCAAGAGTCCTGACTCTCTTCATTCTTTGATTCCCCTTTCCATAACCCCATCGACTTAATTGAACACAGCCTTATGAACGTCCAGACCGTGGGCCTGTACGATGTAGCAAATTAGCAATCGAATGCCCTAAATTACCCTAATATGTTACCTATTTCATAAATAATTAATGGCATGCATATATTTTGTTTCTACTCCGTAGTTGGATAGCTCTCACTCATGTCCTTCTGCCCCTATTCATCACACCTGAAGTCCGCCCCTCGCCCGAATGTCGACACAAAACATACGTAGAAAACACAAGACTAACAAACGATTGAATTTACTTTCTATAAAACAGCAACAAAAAAAGTAATAGTAACTATGGTACTATACATGAACAAGAAACAAGCTGCCACGCCAAGCTAAGCTACTAGGTAGGTTAAGAGGAACTGTATTCTAGGTAGATGACGAAAGAGAAAACGTGACTCAAAGAAAAAGAAGAAACAACATGATCAAACCACAAAACAATCATTATGATAGGCGATACAAATTCATGATATGAAATCTTGACAACCCAAGCCCACCTGACATCCGAAACAGAAAATAGAGGAAAGAGAGGAAAGAGAGGAAGGGCAGGGCAGGGCAGAGAAAAGACAAAGAACAAATCGTGTCATGTTGTGTTGTGGTATGGTATGGAAGGGCTCGAAACTGCGTAGCGCAAAGGAACAGATGAACGATGAACATAAATAAGGGAAACTTTAGATACGTAACTTCCTCGCGCGTGAGATAAAAATTCCTCCTCCCAAAAATCAACGGCCAAGAACTAGACTTGCGCTGGTTTAAGAACCGAAAACCATTCTTGTCTTTTCAAAATATGAGATGTAGAGGAGGGTGGGTGGAGGGCATCTATTGCACTTGGCTGACGATTTCACTGGCACGAGCCAGACTTTCCACCATTTGCTGGCACTCCTTTCGTCGGCGGATAGTGTAGTCGCTTTCCTTCAGCAGGTCATCCAGTTCGCTGTTGCGGTACATGTTCTCGAGAAGTTCGCCTTGCATCGCATCCTTAGAGAATCTGACCGGTCGTTAGCATAGGCATAATAGTAGGATCAATCAAGACATACTGCACAAGGGTATACATGATGGCCTTAGGAACCATGTCAATCATAGTCCGCTTGACGATGTTGAAGTAGGACGTAATAAGCAGCTCTGTCCTGCGTTAGTCCCCACATAAAACCACATAAATCATATACCGGGTTGTACGTACTGATCACCTCAACCTCCGTGCTCTCACGCTCAGACAGCGAGGCCGACGCCTTCAAAACGGGTGGGGGAGGCTCCATAGCAGCCATCTTCTTCTTGTTCTTCGAAGCCCAGAAACTACCGAAGAAGCCAGAGCCGCTGCCGGCGTCCTGGGTAAGGTCCACCGACGGGCTGCCGGCGCGAGGAGGAAGCGGTTTGCCGGTCTTCGGGTCGACCTGGGTAGGCTTGCTGGCTTGCTGGCGTTCATTGACAATAGTCATAGCCTTGTTCTGTCAGTATCTGGTAGGTAAAACGCCGGTAATATCTGACTTACACGTTGACCGTTGAGGAAATCGGGGTGACCAGTGTTGACGTAGCAGGCCTCCATCGAAATCAAGTCATGCACAATCTTGTTCGTCGGATCCATACATTTCTTGAAGAAACTGATAACAACCGCATGGAACTTCTCCTTTAGCATAGGGTATCTGCGGAACAGCTGCTTGTTCAGAAGCTGGCCCAAAATGCGCACAAGCTCGTCGTAGACCAGCGAGATACATTTCAAGCTAGGATCCTCCAGTCGCCGGATCTGCTGCTTGACGATCAACTCGAAAGCGGTGGTACCGACGAACAGCGCGGGCGAAGAACCGGAGGAGTTGTACAGGATGGTACGGATGTCAATATCCTTGACATTGTCGAAAGGATCGACCGCCTTGATACCGTTGGAGTACAGTTCGTGGAAAACAAAGCTAATACGGGCACCACCCGACAGCTCCATACTCGAAAGCTCCTGGTTGTTACCCTCCAAGACAGTGCGGTATTCGTTGCTGAACTCCGTGATGATGTTCAAAACGATGTTTGCGCTGTTACCAAGCAACGAGTCACCCAGCTGCGACAATTCCGAGGTGTATTTTTGGAGGGAGGACGAAATGCGGGCCTTGATGTCGGGCAAGGTTTGTTTGATGTGCATCATCAGGATCTAACAACAGTCAGTCAGTATCACCACACCTCCTCGATTCAAACGCGGCAGGACGCACCAAATTCAGCTTCCGGGCCAGATACGGCGTTCCGCAGTAGGACGACTTATTCCGATACGCTTTATGTCCCTCGAAGAAATTCTTCTCATGCTCCAGGGCGTAGGCGATGGGTCGTTTGTTCTCAATGTCCCGCTGACCACGGTTGACCACCGGCACGTATCCCAGGCGCAGAGGGATAATCCTGCCCGCAAGAATATCCACCACATCGGTTCCCTCGTCCATCAGATCGACCTTGGTCAACACACCGATGGTGCGCTGACCCTCCGGATCGACCTCACGTGCCAACTTCAAGCCGTCGGAGTTGGCCAGATCCTGGTTGGCCGAGGTGACGGCCAGGATGATCGCATTGGGCTTGCTGATGTACTTCAAGACCATGTCGCGGATTTGCTTCTCGATATCCTTGGGTTGATCGCCCACCGGCACCTTGGTCAGACCGGGCAGATCGACCAGGGTGAGGGTCAGGACGTTGGGCGAGTAGATGCGCAGATTGATGGGGGCGGGCGAGATTCCGGCATTGCGGCCGACCTTCTGCTCCGTCTCGCGCACAATCTCCTCGCGAATCTTGTTGAAATCGTAGAACTTCTGACCGGGGATGTGGAGAAACTCGCCGTACTCGTCCAGGTTGGCCTCCTTATCCGTTGTTTCCAGCTTCTCCTCCTGAGCACCGTTCGCTTGCGCACTCCGCGGGGGTCGGTTGATCAACTGCAGGATAAGGGGTCGTCGAGTGACAATGCCGGATCCACGGGGGAGGCTGTTGTGGAAAGAACCCCCTGGTTAGCCTGTTGTTCTCCACATCACACAATGACATGCATCCACAGGAACCCTTACAAATCGCGACCGACTATGTTTTCCAAAACCGAACTCTTACCGCTAGACTGCGAACCAACGACGGCAATTTGAGGCAGATCGATGGGGTTGTGAACCTAAAAAGCGAACAAGCGGTGTCAGTCAAGTCTCCGACGGAGGGGCTGCGGGAAACAGGCCACTGCATTTTCAATCAATAGAAAAACCACTTACCCCGACTGTCGTAAAGACATCCTGCAGCTTATTGACCAGCGAGATCAAGCTAGGATCGTTCACATTTATGCTGCTCACGAGTCAGAACGGCGGTAGTCAACACGAGGGACCAGGGGGTGGGGGGAGAGAGCGCGCACGAGAGGCTCGTCGGGCTTGCCATGGCAGGCGACAGATCCAGGAAGCGGGTATGCAGCGAATTGGAGAAAGAAAAAGAGAAGAAAGGGGCAAAGGGGAAGGGTTATATAAAGAGAGGATGAACCCAGCGGGAATCCGGCGTGCGGAGGGAGCAAGTAGCAGGGAGCAGATTAGCGTAGAGTCGGAGTGGAGGAAGAGAAGGCGGGAAGGTCGAGAGGAACGGCCAAGTGTAGACTTTCGCTTCCGTTGCAGTTCTCGGCCTTTGCCCAGCCGCAGTCGCTGACGGAGTAAGTAGTACTAGTCAACAACCACCACGTTGGACAGGGGTTTGGGGGAAGTCTAGGTAGCAGTATATTTGAACAGGTCACAACCCCCATCCGGTGCCCATGACTCTGAATGCTTCTGTTTGTTAGGCAGCCTCCATCGGACAGGGACGCGTCATGTGCTTTTTGGCCACCCAAAGCGGCCAAACAATGCTGCCTGAAAAGACCAATTCACAACAACTCCGGGGATTACTTCAAGAATGACGAGATTAATTCATTCAAACATGGCAAAATAACTACAAGACTAAAATGGGAATTTGCTATGCTACAGGCTCTCGACAAAAACAACAGCGCCCGTCTGGTGCGCTCACTCATCCGATACCGAGGCAAAGCGCTCCGACATGTTCTGCAGGACTTTCTCGTACTGCAGGAGAACTTAGTACGGGATACTGGAGGGGGGTGAAGAATGTCAAGACGTACCTTCTCCGTGATGGCCGACTCGTCATCCGGCACTTCGAACTTCATGCTGCGCAGGGAAGTCTGGATGTCGGAAGTGGCGTCGCGCACCTTGGACCAGTTCTGGCCCTGCGCGATGGCCTTCTGGGCTTCGTCGTGGTAGCCCATAAACGCCTTCATCATGTACTCCGTCTTCCACAGAGGACAGAACTGGTCGTAGTCACTGTAGCCGTTCTGCTGCAGGAAGTCGTCCTTCACCATGGCGGCTACGTCGAGGGTGATCTTGTCCGAATCACCCAGGGCCGCCTTTCCGACCAGCTGCACGACCTGGTCCAGGTCCTCGGATTTGGTCAGGAGCTCTCGGATGCTCTCACGCAGACGCGGGAAGTCGGGGTGGTGCTTGTCGTAGTACTTGTCCAAGACGGTGGTGTATTTACTGTAAGACATGGAGGTGTTGATCGACGGGAAGTGCTTCCGCTGGGCCAGCTTCTTGTCCAGACCCCAGAAGACCTGTACGATACCCAGCGTACTAGTAGTGACGGGATCGGAGAAATCACCACCCGGGGGACTGACGGCGGCAACAATACTGACACTGCCGTTTCTCTCGGGGCTTCCCAGAGCCAAACTCTTTCCGGCACGTTCGTAGAAAGAGGCCAGCTTGGCACCTAGGTAGGCGGGGAAACCTTGGTCAGCAGGCATCTCTCCCAGACGACCTGAAATCTCACGCAAGGCCTCGGCCCAGCGAGAACTGGAATCCGCCATCATGGCCACGTTCTTGCCCTGGTCACGGAAGTATTCGGCGATGGTGATACCGGTGTAGATGGAGGCTTCACGAGCGGCGACGGGCATGTTGGAGGTGTTGGCGATCAGGCAGGTACGCTTCATGATAGGCTCTTTGCGACCGTTGATATCGATGGAAAGCTAGAAGCCAGTCAATAGGGGAGCGAGACATTCCAGGCGATGTGTAACTAACCTCCGGGAAATCCATCAACACTTCGGCCATCTCGTTACCACGCTCACCACATCCGACGTAGACAATGATATCACTGTTGGAGAATTTGGACACACTCTGCGAGATGACGGTCTTACCGCATCCGAACGCACCGGGGATACAGACGGTACCACCCTGCACACTGGGGAAGAGAGAGTCCAGCACACGCTGGCCGACGATGAAGGGAGCGTCGGAGGACAGCTTGTCGTTCACCGGGCGCGGCACACGGACGGGCCAGGTCTGCATCATTCCATGCTCGGACTTCTTGCCATCGAACTCGATCTCCAACAGCTTCTCCTCGACGGTGTAGCTTCCGGCCTCGGCGATCCGAGTGATGGTACCGCGCGCACGGGGCGGGAGGAGGATTTTGTGTTCGTTGAGCAAGCTGTTCTCGAACACGGTACCCCAGATATCACCACCCGTGATGTGGTCGCCCACCTTGTACTGACCCGGCGTGAAATCCCACTTCTTCTCGCGATCCAGCGCATTCACCGTGATTCCACGGGGGATGTAGATACCTTTGGATTGGTCGGAGATGGCCTTCAGGGGTCGCTGGATACCGTCGTAGATTGTTTCCATCAAACCGGGACCGAGCTCGACCGAAAGGGGTTTACCCGTCCTCGTGACGGGATCGCCGACCGTTACACCATCTGAAGGCATGCATGTGTCAGTTGATATGAAGCTTCATGGAAGCGATCGAGAGGGGTTGCGCGGAGGTACCCGTTTCTTCGTAAACCTGGATAGTGGCCTTATCGGCATCGATACGGATGACTTCACCGACAAGCTTGTCATACCCAACTCGACACTACAATCACGGAGAATAATTAGCGAACAGGTCCGCCAGATGGCACATGGTCGCAAGGCTTCATTGCTGAGGTGGAGGGAATGACATACCAACTCGTACATAGCACAACCGATCATGTTCTCGGCCACGACGACGGGACCAGAGACGGAGAAGACGGCGCCATGGGCAGCGTCGTCGGTGTCAGCGGCTCTCTTGGATGAGGCCATGGTGTGTGAAACAGGAAGGTGGATGGGGACAGTGGGAAGGGAGGTGGAGGGAGAGGAGTCGTCGGAGCTGTGAGTGCTGCTGGGGAAGGTGGACGAAACGGGCGGTGGCACGGGGCGGTCGGGCGGTGATGACGACCTCGATCCGTCTGCCTCTCTCTCTCGCTGCTGCTGCTGCTGCTCTTGCTCAACACCCTGTCCGGCGATCAGATCCAGCAAGGAGGGGCGAGATTTCAGTCGACGCACTCCCAAGCCTAACATACGGATTGCCAATAATAATAATGATTGGGAGGAGAGTTCAGCCCAATGTCCAATCTGGTCTTGACTGTCTTGGAAGGTTACTCAGCCCGGGTGCTAACTAGTTAACTACCGGTAGTCGCTCGTCCCCCGTGCCGGTCTTGGTCGATCTGTGACTTGGATCAATTATTTTCGGATGGGAGGTAGTTATTATTGATTGATTGCTTTTTCTCCGATGGACTGCCTGCAGTGCCTGGACATGTTCAAACGGCCAATACCAATATTGACGGCATCTCCACCTGCTGGTCATGGCGCAGCGGTCAAAGGCGGCGAGGTTAAATATTCCGAGAGACTGTGAATACTGACCTGGGTCTCTCTCAAGGAAAGCCATTCTGGCGGGTGTACATCTAAATCTGGTCAACAAAAAATTGAGAGTATACAAGGGGGATATCCGCCTATAAATCCATAACTTGGGCATCAATGAGCTTGCCCCTGAGAGTGTTAAGAATCGAATCCCGCCGCTGGCTACCTCTCTATCAAATGGCGGCCAGGTCTATATGGAAGGCTTTCCTATATTAGTCCTTTGATGGCAGTCTCATGGACGCAGTGCCTTACTGAATCCTGACTTCTGCGAGCCGGAGGGATCGGAGCATCCTCTCTGAGTCAACTTCCACACCAATTGAGGAATAAAGGCTGTCACATTCTCCAGAAAATCTGCCTACACCAAAAACACAACTAGCGAATGCATCGAATGAATCTGCCCATGTGTCAGCGGGCGATGATCGTTGTGGATCCGTCCAATCTTCATCGTTTCCCCGCACGGTACTACGGCCTTGGAGCCGGTTCACATGCCCTAAGACGGTGCTACACAAATAGGAATAGGACCTTGCACTACCTCGTTCCATGGCTTCTCCGTGGCTTCTCGGTTGCTCTCTTTTGTATCATCATGGTATTCGCGCTTCACTGTGCTCATGTGAGCTGGGGGGAAGGGGGTAATGCCATGTCTATAAACCCTCGATTTGCACAAGCAGTGCCGATGGGGTTTGTTGTGTAGACTCGTTTCTTTTACAATATTGACTTTTGTTGTCTTGCATGGAATATTATACACTCTTCATTTGTTGTCTAGACTAACGGTTTCGCCTTGTTAATCTACTGCAAAGATGGCTCACCCCACGTCCAAACACGACAAAGGTGATATCTACCACCACTGGGGTTACTCGTTTCGCTGGACGGACCTTCATACCTCCCCAGAGCAGCTCCAGCCCAGGATGTTCACGTACGACAAGCTGGTTGATGAATGTCTCGAGCGCCTGGACGAGATCTCGCCGCCCAAGAGTGCTCCTCGATCTGCATCTGGGCCACCAGAGGCATCGAAAGGACCGAAGAGGGATTTGTATTCTCTGCTTGAGGAACATGCAAAAGAGGATCCTAAGCTCGACCAGCTGTGGACGGAGATCAACACCGTCCCGGAGTGGGTAGACTGGGACCAGATCAAACGAGGACAGGAAGTGTTTTTTCGTTATGGGCTTCCGATACTCAATGTGGTGAGTTTATAGTTCACGGGGCTGGGCTGACTAGATGGGACATTGCTAATAAGAGGCTATGTCATGGTATAGCTGAGCTTCGAAAGCCTCTTGGGCGGCATGTTAGTATTCTCCAGTTATACTTAGACCACCTAACTAACATCATCAGGGGCTCCGGACGCGTTGTCGAGACATTAACCCGCACCGGCGGATTTTCCGCAGACGTAGTACGACGCCGACTACTCGAGACCCTTCAACACGTCCTCCAAGTATCTCTATCTCTCAAGTCCATAAAGCCCGGCGGAGACGGCCACATCTCGTCCGTCCGGGTCCGACTCCTCCACGCCTCAGTGCGCTCCCGAATCCTCAAGCTCGTCGCACAGCGTCCTGAATACTACAACGTCGAGGAATACGGCATCCCCATCAGCGACCTCGACTGCATCGCCACCATCAACACCTTCTCGACGAGCGTCATCTGGATCGGTCTTCCCCGGCAAGGCATCTGGCTCCGCGACGGGGAAATCAACGACTATCTGGCCCTGTGGCGTCTCGTCGCATACTACATGGGGACGCCGACGGAGCCGTTCCGATCGCAAGCGACCGGTCGCGCGATGATGGAGTCGCTCCTTGTGTCTGAGATCAACCCGACAGATGTAGGGAAGATCCTAGCGCAGAATATCATTCTCGGGTTGGAGAATACGGCGCCAACGTATGCGTCCAAGGAGTTCATGGAGGCCATGGCCAGACACCTGAATGGTCATATGTTGTCTGATCGGCTGGATCTACCGCGGCCGAGTTGGTACTATCGGGCGCTGATTTATGGGTATTGTTTTGTTGTGATGGGCGTTTGTTATGGGGTGAGATTGTTTCCGGGATTGGATCAAACGTTTATTGCTGTATGCTTTCTCTCTCCTCCCGTCTCTGTCTATCTTCCGCTTCCCGCCTTACTAAACACACGTATCCAATACTAACATAAAACCCACCCAGTTCCGTCGCAGACTCTACTACACCCTCATCACCGACAAAACCGAAGGACTAGGCGGCGAATCCTTCTTCGAGTTCAAGTACGTGCCGTTCTACACACGCACCACGAAACTCGGGAAACGCAACCAGATCAAAGCAACACAGTACGGGATCGAACATCTAGCGCACCTAGGTCTGCTGGCCGGTCTCATGACCGTGTTGACGTTGTTTTGCGGAACGGTGTTTGGTCTAAAGATGTTGACGACTGGGATGCTTGTTTAGGTAGTTGTATTGAGGGGGTTGTCAGAATGTGCGAGTCAATACTAAGTATATGGGTGGAAGGTATGGGGAAGGGAAGTTAAATGGTAGGTAGATATATAGTTCATGCTAGGTCTATAGTAGGGACGGTTTTAGAAAACTTATCTAACGTTATTTGTCTTCGACCAATTATTTTCATCCAACATTCGAGATCTGAAATTCAATCTCCAGGTTTAGAACTATCTAAACTTCTCTCGTGTTGTATGACAGTATCCCAAACCAAGTCAAATCCGGATACGATACCCATCGTCATCGCAATTATGACGACATCCAACGAGGAACAAAAGAAAACCAAATAAACCATCACCAAAAAAAATAATATAAAATAACATAGTGCCTAATCCCTGAATAAACCTTCAACCCCCTTTACACAGAACCCAACACCAAAAAAAGAAAGAAAGAAAGATAGAAAGAAACCAAAAAAATGGACAAGGGGATCATCGTGCCCCTTCTCGGTGCCCTCCAAGCATGCGTCTCAGTATTGCTCACAATGGCCTACGGGGCCGCGGCGCAACGACTCCGCTTGATCCAGAAATCCTCCATTGATGATATCGCCGGATTAGGCATGAAATTGCTTCTTCCGGCCCTGATTGTCGTGCATCTGGGTGAGCAGTTGGAGTTGGGGAATTTGGCCAATTATGGTCCTGTTGTTGGTATGTATTCTTCTTCTATAAAGGAGTCGGAATATCTAATCGAGTAACCATGCGAATGCTAATCGCTAAACGCTAACCCTACCCAAAACAGCATGGTCAATAATCTACACCACCATCTCAATCGGTCTCGCGTACGTGATCTCCAAGATCCTGAAACTCCCAGCGTGGGTGACTCCCGCGTGCGCATTCAACAACACGACCTCGCTCCCACTGCTTCTGCTCCAGAGCCTCGAGAGCGTGGGCAGTTTGAAGCTGATCATCGAGGATGGAGATACCGAGTCTGATGCGATTGCGCGCGCGCAAAGCTATTTCCTGCTCTGTGCTGTGATTAGCAAAACGATTGGGTATGCGGTTGGGCCGAAGATGTTGAGGGAGGGGGATGAGCAGGATGAAGGGGAAGGGGAAGGTGATGATGATGCCGAGGAAGAGGGACGGTCCCGCGTAGAAGGGTACCACTACCCCTACCCCGGTGAAGGGGTTGATGAGGAGACGTCTTTGCTGGCTAGGTATGGGCCGTTGAAGCGTGAACGAGGGTTGGGGTCGAGGCTGAAGGACTGGATGTCTAGAGCCTCAGTGTCGCTGCGTCGCGTAGGACAGGAGATTCTGACGCCGTTCAAATCGCCGTTCACGGATGTGGCGATCGGGTGTACGCTGTTAGGCGCAGTGTTAGGTCTCGTGCCGCAATTGCATAAGGCGTTCTTTGCGTCGTATGAGGACGGAGGAATCTTCAATGCGTGGCTGACGTCTAGCGTGAAGAATGTCGGGAAGCTGTTCACAACCCTGCAGATATTTGTGGTGGGGGGTAAGCTCGGCATCAGCTTTGAGCAGATGCGAGGCCGTGGAGGAGCTGCTTCGGGCCGAACGCCGTTCAAGGCCGTCGCGACGATTTTTGTCGTGCGGTTGGTTTTGTGGCCGGCGTGAGTGCTTTTCTATCGAGACTTATCCTTGGTGGAGCGATACATGCTAATGAAAGATAGATTGAGTATCTCACTGATTTACCTCCTTGCGAGACGCACGGATCTATTTGGAACAGATCCCATCCTCTGGTTCAGTCTGATGCTGATGCCGGCCGGACCGCCGGCGCTGGTCATTTCGGGGCTGGCGGAGTTGGCTAAGGTATCGCAGGCGGAGAAGATGGCCGTTGCGAAGACGTTGATGGTGAGTATTCCACCATATTAAATTAAAGACAGAGGCTAACTAGCATAGATTCTGTACGCGCTGTCGCCGTTCATCTGTTTCAGCATTACGGGAGCTCTCAAGGCGTCGCAGGCCGTGCTGGAGTATAAGAGCGCCATGTGAATACAAGGGGCGAAGATGATTTGAGATATGAACTCGATATGTTAATTCAGATCATAGACTGTTAAGGATCATCACGCATCCAGTATAATCTGTGTACAGTACAAACTCCTTCCCATCCACTTCATTCTCCTTTTCGTAAGCTGCATCATTCATTTCATTTTCACTTCCATATCCAGTTCAAATCGACAGTAGAATGTGGGAGGCAATTACTTCTGTAAGGGCCAACGGGTTAGCCTCGTGCATTCCAACGATTCCAGGGGCGCTACATACGCCACATCCTTTGCAGGTACACGACTGACCGCAGGTGCAGTTCTGAGGACCAGAGCACCCGCAGGAGCCTCCGCTGCTGCAGTCGCAAGCCATGATGTAGGGTTTGAAGTGAGGTGTGAGGTTGTTCTGAAGGTGTTTTAAGGTTGGAGTGAGGTAGATGGTTGAATAAAGAATGGCAAAAGACGGGACCGCCGCCGAAGATATAAAGGGATGTGGGGAAGCAGAAAGCATCATCATGAGGTCAGATCCCCGCCATTCGGTGTAACCTTTCATTCTTCAGCGTCGCTCCATATTCTAGATCTGAGGATGTTTGCAGAGAGATGGATCATGGTTAAGTCATGTAGTAGAGCTCTAGCCTTACAGGCGAGTCCATCACGACCTCTACTCTAGACGGACCTCCGACGGAAGTTCGGACTCATCCGGAAAAGACTCCGGCACCCCCGAAACGGACGATTGCGGATGTACCCGAGTCCGTCCTTTCAATTCATTCCCCTTGGGTATGCATCCGATTGTACCTAACGGCGCTGCTTGATCGCGGGGATTGAGTCGATCGGGTTTCAACTTTCAAGGGGTTTCGTCCGGGATGCTGTTGATAGTCCACCTGGACCTGCTTCACTGGTACCAGATGGCCGGGTCTCCACCGTTGACGTGGGTTTCAGGGCGTTTCGTTTCGAGACGAGCTTGCCTTCGTTTCTTTCATGTCAATTTTCTCGATCGCTTGGGCTTGGGCTTCGTGTATCAGTCGCCAGGGTCAATCATGTCGACTGTCTGAACACCAACACCGGACCACAATGGCCCATCTGTCGGAGCAGGTGATGCGTTGATCTCCTTCGAATACCCGTTTCCCCTGGCGAGTCAGCCTACAATTAGCTTCTCCCTGTTATCCTCGACTCCAGATTGGCGTAGAGACCAGTCACCTGCGGGGGGATTCCAGCTGATCGAATCGTATTGCGTGTTTTGGCTGGTACTATGTTGGCGAGGTATTCATAGTCCGTAGCCCGTAGTGTTGTTGACCGCCCAGTGTGTTTGCTAGAAACGCCTGTTTTCTTGCTTGTCTATTTATTGCTCTCATAGACCTCTTGCTGAGTTCCCCTTTTGGATCTCGTACATGTAGGGTTCTGAGGGAAGGAAGATGGCTGCTTGAGACCGTTGGTCTTCCCGTGTAGCTCAGAGAGTTACTACGGAGTAGGAATACGTACGTCCACGGGATGACGCCAGAGGAAGGCAATCAAGACTGCGCCGTCATGGAATGGGAGAAAAAGAAAAGACCAGACCTAAAAGCAAGACCTGCCGATATTTCGAACGGTCCCAGGTTCACACTTTTTGCCGTGATAACGTGCCCAAGCCCTGGCGTGACTCGCCCCACGGCGAACTAAGACTGCAACCGCCGATGCTTTGGAAACCTCGTCTTTCCTAACGAACTCTCTCCCTCGCAGATTCCCTCCCTCTCTCTCTCTCTCTCTCTCTCTCGGCTCTCCTACTGCCTTCTCTCCCTTCTTTTCGATCAAATCCCTCATTCTCTGCGGTTCTTGTTTCTTTACTGTTTGTACAGAATCTCAAGCTCTCCCTTGTACTTACTACTTACTTACCTACCTTCCTCCCCTCACCCCTCCACATCGTCGTCCCTTCTCCGTTGGCGCCTTCCCCGAACCTCACTAAGACACTAAGTCACCTTACCTTACCGATAAGAACCTCTCCTCTCCGCCCGTGCATTCCTGGGGCGTTTTCTTCGACTATCAATCAACCCCCCTACCCCAACTTATCATTTTACCTCACCCCTCCTCTTTCTCTCTCACCGACTTCTATCTCGCAGTCCAACGATTAAAAACCACCACCAAAAAAAAAAAGGACTACTTCCCCTCTTTCTTTCCGACCATTGGCAGACCTCCAAGCCTCTGACGAGCTTTTGACAATCTAATCCCCGAGCTTCTTCGGCGAGCATCACAGTGACCCGCCGCTGTTAAGAGATCTGCTCCCCTGGTTCTTCTACAGAGCTAGGTGAACGGGCAGATCTACAAAGCCTTCGAGCTGGCAAACGATTCACCCACCTATACACCCTCCGCCGCTCCCGACCACCCCATTCCTCCTATCCCCTCCCGATCTTCCTCGTCCCGACCGAACAGCTACGCCGCCGCCGCCGCAAGCAACCTCCCGCCCTCCTCAAATCCCGTATCCTTCGTCGACGGTTACCGCAGGTCTGCCCGCGTGAACGGGAGCTTGAATTCGTCGTCATCCCGTCGCCGTCGTCGCCGCAGTAGCACCCCCGAGACTTCCGGAGAAACTACCGAGGGTATAACAGGCGGTCGCCTGGGAGAACGCACGGCAAGCGAGGCCAGTTTTCCAGATCACTCCAGTATCCAGTCCCGCACCCTATCAGAAGGCCGTTCGCCATCCCCCAAGCGCAGGCGCCTGGCAAATATGCGTCCGGATGGAATTTCGAGTCTGAATGGTCCTTCTCATGCGTCTAACGGCTCCACTGCGTCCCCGTCCCAGAAGGCGGGTCTTTCTCATGCCTTGAATGGCCAGGCCTCGTTTATTGCGTCCAACGGTGATCTGCACACGAACGGGTCGCAGAAACTACCCCCCGCGTCTTCGACATATTTCGGCCATGATCGAGAGGAAGTCACCCGGATTCTGATCCAGAGTTTGTTCGAGCTGGGGTACAATGGATCGGCGTCGATGCTGAGCAAGGAAAGTGGTTATCAGCTGGAAAGTGCTGGCGTTGCTACATTCCGGGGTGCGGTGCTGGATGGGCGATGGGCCGAGGCCGAGAAGATCTTGATACATTCGTTTTATCCAGATGGAAATGGGCGGTCGTTAAGTAACGGTCGGGATTACACACCTGCGAAGGAGCGATTGGTGCTGGTGGAGGATGCCGAGCTGAACGAGATGCTCTTCTACCTCCGACAGCAGAAGTTCCTGGAAATGCTGGAGAGCCGTGATCTCGCAGCTGCACTCATTGTTCTTCGCCACGAACTGACGCCTCTCAACTACGATATTGCCCGTCTTCATGCTCTATCCAGGTGAGTTTCAACTTCCAAAGTTGTCTATGATCTGCCCACGAGCATTTATGCTAACTGCTGTCAAAGTCTTCTCATGTGCCCTCCTGAGCATCTTCGCGATCAGGTTGGCTTGAACGGCCCAATGGCCTTTTCGCGGGAACAACTCTTATCAGATCTATCCAGTGAGTACCCCAGCCTTCATATTCTACACACTTGCAGAACTAACCACCGCCAGAATCCATCTCCCCGTCCGTGATGATTCCAGATAATCGCCTGGCTATATTGCTCAATCACGTCAAGCAAAATCAAATTAACCAATGCCGATATCACAACACCGCATCTCCCCCGTCATTGTACTCGGACCATACGTGCGACCGCAATGATTTCCCGCTTCGGACAGGGATCGAACTGAACCAACACTCCGACGAAGTCTGGTACTGTCAATTCTCCCATGATGGCACGAAGTTAGTCACGGCTGGCCGGGACCATAGCGTCATCATTTACGACACGACAACGTTTGCCGTCATTCATAAGTTGATGGATCACGACGACGGAGTGGCCCATGCCAGCTGGAGTCCGGATGATACCAAACTCATCACCTGCTCCCAGGACAAAAAAGCTCGCGTTTGGAACGTTGAGGTGAGTTTTTTTTTTTTTTTTTTTTTTTTTTTTTTTTTTTTTTTTTTTTTTTTTGGGGTGTTATAACCGTTGGGTAATTTTTTGGGTTTTAGGGGCCCGGGGGAGTTGAAAACAAAAAAAAAAACAAACAACAGA
>NW_026515942.1:0-67583 GCF_023601865.1 Aspergillus affinis | reverse complement strand
CTGTGGGTTTTCTTCTCCGGTGGTGTTTTTTTAAAAAACAGTTCTTGCCTTTGTGGTTTTTTTGTGTTTGTTTTTACCCAACCACACCAAAAAAAAAAAAAAAAAAAAAAAAAAAAAAAAAAAAAAAAAAAACCTCCCCTTGATATTGGAAGCGATTAAATATTCAAAGTGGCAGGCTTCAGCCCCTCATCCTTTTTGTATGTCGTGCGGAATCTTCCAGTCCACCATGCTATCTAATCATCTCCCCGCTTTCGTGGGATCCACTGCGCTTGGATGATCTTGTAGTGGTGATTTGCTCGCTGTCATAATCTATAGCTACTATTACGGCTAGCCTATTGGGATATTTCATCACAAATCTTTAGTGGCCGAATTATACTTGTCTTGGTTGCATTAGCGCGGTTGGAGATGAGGATGTTCCCGCCCTTCTTCGCCGGCCCCCAAGCTATCACCTTTTTCTTCGTAGTATTTTCTGGACGTATACAATTTGCGCTAGATTAAGCAGCAGCTTAGAAGATATGGATTTTACATTGACTGTCGGAAAAAACTGGACGACCTATATTGACCCCTTTCGCCCTGACTAGTAGTCTTATTTGCCGAGCTGCCGCGGCTTGTCGGCAAGGTAGTCCTTGTCATGCAAGGGGGCATCCCTGATTCCTTTCCCTTTCCCCAGGAAAAAATTCGTTCTGTTCATTGCATTACAAAGCGTCATATTGCATAATGCCAATGCTTTAATTGGATCGTAGGACGAGGTGGTGTCACAGCGATGTTCTGCATTCATATAATCCACGTCATTCGAGAATATATATCTTTTGTTCAACTCACCTCGCTGCACTTTCAGTCTTCCATTGTGATGGGAACGGGGATTAATTGAAGAGGCATATATAAACACGTTAACTTCTGCCAAAAAAAAGTCTCAATATTGATTCTACTAGCTATTAATCAATTCCTCTCATCGCAAAATTATGGAAGTTGGTGCAATTGGTTGAATAGGCCATGGATGCATAGAAAATTGCAGTACTCCATGGCAGCCATGAGCGATACGTAGCCGAACTCCCTTCGGGTACCTTAACTCCCGTATCTCAACAAGTTTAACCCACGGATACCTACGAGATAAGCGAGACAATTTCCTAGGAGGCTGCATGAAGTCACTAGAGGAGACGATCTCCTCGGAGAAGCGAACAAGCATTTACCCCTTGGAACCCCTTACTTCGATCTTGATTTTCCAATGTATGCATGTGGGCTGGGGGCCCAACGGACCCACTCTCGCCGCGGAGACCGCGGAGGCCGCGGCGATGACCGCGATGGAAAGATCCATCACCATCTATTAAAGTGCCATGTGTGCTTTTTTATCGACGAATCTGTATACTCGAAATATTGGTTGCTTGAGCATATTTGTGTGGTACCGCCAACATGTCGGGTCAGAGCTCGGCGACGAAAAGGTGCGATCCAAGATTTCTCTTCATGCCCCCCAGGATCGTCGAATCGTTGCGATAAAACTAACAAATGCGATGACTGCTATAGTGAAACGATGCCTCGTAATCGTTCTTCCAAACCCAACGGAGTGTCCGATAACGCGTCTCCGAAAACCGAACATGAGCCCGAGTTTGAATTCGGAGGCGCCCTAGGTGTGAGCGCCCTCATGGTCGGATTCCCCTTGCTCATGTACTACATGTACATCGGGACGACATTCTACGATGGCAAAGCTCCGATGCCGCAGCAGGGAGAAACAATTCCAGACTTCCTGACCCATCTCTTTGACCTCGCCTACACGCACGCCTTCCCTCATCGCAAAGCATGGATCATCTACTGGACGTTCCTCATCCTCGAAGGTATCGGATACGTGTGTCTCCCTGGTGTCTACGGGAAGGGCAAGCGCCTCCCGCATCTGAACGGCCAACAACTGGACTACTACTGCTCCGCTGTGTCGTCTTGGTACGTCACGATCCTGGCCGCGTTGGGTCTGCATTTCAGCGGACTCTTTAGGCTGGACACTCTGATCGATGAGTTCGGTCCGATCATGTCCGTGGCTATTTGTTCCGGATTTATCGTCTCTTTTGTGGCGTATATCTCCGCGTTGGCGAGAGGTGCGGACCACCGCATGACGGGCTCTCATGTGTATGATTTCTTTATGGGCGCGGAGCTGAACCCGAGGCTCTTCCGGTGGCTTGATATGAAGATGTTCTTCGAGGTTCGCATCCCTTGGTATATCCTCTTCTTGCTGTCGCTGGGCACAGCTCTTAAGCAGTGGGAGGAACTGGGGTACGTGTCCGGGGAGGTTGGGTTTTTGCTTATGGCGCATTTCTTGTACGCCA
Source organism: Aspergillus affinis (assembly GCF_023601865.1). NCBI lineage: Eukaryota > Fungi > Ascomycota > Eurotiomycetes > Eurotiales > Aspergillaceae > Aspergillus > Aspergillus affinis. The sequence continues at coordinate 65,271 of NW_026515942.1, read as the reverse complement.
ATGCGTGCGCTAAGGGCGAGGAGTTGATCATCACCAGCTGGTATGTGTTTTCCTGCAAAGGGCTTTTTGACTTCTGTACTGACGGATCTCGAATAGGGATATGTTCTACGAAAAGTGGGGATTCATGTTGATCTTCTGGAACTTGGCTGGCGTGCCGATGAGTTATTGCCATTGCACCTTGTACCTGGCATCTCATCACCCCTCAACCTATCAATGGTCGCCGGTTGCGCTGGGCGCTCTGGTTGTGATGTACCTTTTCCTGTACTGGGTCTGGGACACGTGCAACAGCCAGAAGAACTATTTCCGGGCCCAGGAGCGCGGCGTTTCGGTGGACCGAAAGACGTTCCCGCAGCTGCCATGGAAATTCGTCAAGAATCCTGAAATCATCCGGACTGAGACGGGTGATTCGATCTTGTGCAGCGGATGGTGTATGTGGATTTCCCCTTTGACATGTTTATTGGTATGGACTAACTTGTTTCCTAGACGGCATGGCTCGTAAGGTGCACTACACGTGTGACTGGTTCTTCGCGATGTCGTGGGGTCTCATCACTGGTTTTAATTCCCCCTTCCCATGGTTCTATCCCGTTTTCTTTACGGTGATGATTATCCACCGCGCTACGCGTGACATTCAGCGATGTCGCGAGAGATACGGAGAGGCTTGGCTGGAGTATGAGCGTCGCGTGCCTTATCTTTTCATCCCGGTAGGTTATTCTTGTTGTATATTTTGGAAAGTGTGCTCAACTGACGATCAATATAGTATGTCATTTGAGTTAGTCGACCGGCGATTTAGGTGAAAGCTATTTTCAACAGTGTAGGATCGGTAGCAGAAATCCCTAGCCACATACACCTGTATCACCGAAAAGAATCATTCAAGGAATTCGAGTTTAGCATTTCCATCACGGATCGCCCTGTACCGATAAAATCGTTCAAGAATAGAGAAATATCTTCCTGGTTCATAGATGAGTCGAACGTGTTCTCAGGCCATGGGAAATCGGGTAACGCGATGTTCCCAGGGCCGTCGGTGGTAGCTGGGATAAAGAGGGACCCGTCTTGATGATGTTCGAGACCCGTCACAGTCTGGCGCGCGTCGACGAGAACTTGTGCGGTCTTTGCGAACGCCTCGCAGATAGCGAACAGGTGCATCGAGCCACGAGAGAGGCCTTTGATCAGGTCTAGGGATTTGACAGTGTCTTGTAGCAAAGAGAGATCGGTTGAGCTGGAGGTGGCGATGGCGTGAGTGAAGACAATGACGAATGGGGCGAAGGAAGGGTAAAGTAGGATCCTAGCAAGCAGTCAATTATCAATGACCGGAAAAATTGAAGCTAAGCGACAAACCAATTGACGTATTCCATTTGTTTGTGTGTCTGACGGTCACGGAAAAAGCCGAAACATTTCAGGTGACTGTCCAGAGCTAGTCGGGCGGCTTCGTAGCATTGGGACGATACAGCCATGGCGTCGGTGGGCCGTGACTGGGCCCGGTAGATCACTGTCATTACTGAGTAGGCGATGAAGTCGGCACAGGCTGCCATTCCGTGTAAGGAATCGGCATATAAACCGGAACTAACATCGATCTGATAGTGGTGGTGAGTACGCGATACCGCGAGGTGTAGAAAAAAGGGACGTACTGCAACAAGCCTGTCGCGAACGGCAATCAAATCGAGTGACAACTGCTGTACAGCGCGTGCTCGTTTGTCATCTGTTTCGTTCATTGCTCCCACCGAGTATAGTTGATCAAAGACGCGTCCTTGGATGGCGGCAAACTCCACGGTTACAATGGCCATCAAGTCCCACGGGCGCTGACTGGGTTTATTCGATGGCTTAAAAAGATCGGCGTCGATATCGTGGTCTTGGAAATGTGAACTGAAGCCAATGTTTAGTGAAATGTTCTTGTCGATCGTATATAAAGACCAGAAGACATGTCGTTTTGCTTCTGCAGCGGGAGACTCGTCGTCTTTCAACGTCGAACTCCTGTGGAAACCCAAGGTCTGGCACATGTTGAAGGCAAGTGATAGGTAGGTCCAACAACGTTGAATGTCAAATTCTTCTTGCGCTTTGATGATCTGCAACGATTAGTACGAGCTTTCATTATAGTTGCAAAGACTATACCCCTATCAGTAAGGCTTGCACCTTTTCCAAGGTAGGTGCCGTCATCATTTCATAACTGTTGAGGCCATCGAAGAAGTGACGCTCGCAAAATTCGACACTCGCGGCAAGGTTGTAGTGAGTTAGATCTGGATGTCCTTGGTGTAGATAATCACGAATGATATAAAAGAAGAGTCCATGAAAAAGAGTCACTGAGCCTGCAGGAACGGGCTGAAGAGGAAAGTAGAGTGATTGACACAGCATCTCGATTTGAAGTAGATCTCTCCAGGAGTGGCTGACCAAGAAAAAAGGGGGTTGAGCTGCATGTGTCAGCGAGGCTAAGACAGAAAAAACAGGTATACATACCTTTCACAGCCTTGACTACCGATACCGCAAGGTCAACTGGAAGCAGTTCCTCTTTAGATAGCGGAGATGCCGACGTCTTGTCTCGCGCTGCATCGTCTTGCGAGACGGCTGTATTTCGATCGAGGCTGTGAGTCAAGGAAGAGAGAGCAGCTGAGACGTGATCATCAAGCCTCCTCCCCTGCGCACCAGCCACGGCAGAAAATGCAGCATCTTTTGCAAGAATAGATTCATGATGAAAGGAGGACTGGCCTTCGAATGGAGGGACAGGATCGGCGGATGGTACAGGGCGAGGCACCGGGTGAGTTGGGGCAGGGGACGCGGATTGATTGACATCCCTAAGAGCCTGCTGAATCACAAGGAGCTGCTCTTGGATTGCATCAATCTTGTTCTCGCTGTCACCACGCTTTAGTAAACGATCCTAGCGGCATTTGCAGCGTGAGCTTACTACTGGCTGGGCGCAGCGCGTTGGGGCTCAGAGACACCCGTGGCAACCCCGGCGGTTTTACAGGGAATATCCAACGCACCACAGCTGGAGCAGGGAGTGGCCTTGTCGCATTTTATCTACGAGCCTGTGAGCATCTCGTTCAATCGGTGTATATCGAGTGGTCAGCATACCTTTCGAACGCGGCAGTTGTCACACTAGCATAGGTTAAATCACCGGAGTCAGGGACATGGGGGAAGAGATACGTACAGCGCGGGGGCGAAAGGAGTTCCGAGACGGAGTCCTTTCAGCCATTTATCCTAGAGTCTTGGAATGTCTGGGAAGATTGAGCGAGATGATGACGGACGGGCGACTTGGCCGAAGTAACTCAAACGCCGATGAGCGCGGCGGCCTGATTGGGAATAGTGCAATGTCCTGAGAGGCCTTACCGTATTAGGGTTAGCGGATCGCATGTTACCACCTGCCCAATCTGGCTAAGTCGTGTTTTCTTCCTCCTCTTCCTCTTCCTCTTCTTCTTTCTCTTCCCTCCTGCCCCTGAAGAGTGGAAGAGTGCAGGATTGGACGGCGTACCTGAGTATCATTTACAGTGTCAATAGCCGACCACTGCACATATGATTGGCGCATTTTCAGTGCGAAATTATCCCCGCATCAAATGTTTGATCCCCGCAATCAATCCGGCTAAATCGCTTGGTCTCGGCATCAGGTTGTCGATCGGAATGGTCTTCGTACCTCGTCACGATCGACTACAGATGTGAGGATGAACGGAGTTGGCACCTCCTGGCTGCTTGTGTGCTCCAGCCTGCCATTAGTTGGACCTGAGACCTGTTATTCAACTTCAAAATGGACAGGGTAGGAAGCGGACAATCTTAGATCGGCTGCCACCCCGCGTTTTCCAGATCTTAATGTCGAGAATAGGCTGAATGCAAATTTAGCATGGACTGCCGGTCCGTAACGTCATGCCACGGCGAGAGCGTGGGGTGTCCTGCTCAGAAACTATAAAACCTGCCATTGAATTGTGGAAATGCGGGACTAGAAAGGTAGGTTGCCAGGCTCTTCACAATGCGTCCGTTGATTTTGCGTCTCGTTTGGCTTCTGCTTCTTACGATAGTAGCCGCAGAGAATGGTCTCGATGGATGGCTGCGGTATGCTCCCGTTCGGTGCGACAAAAAATGTCAACGCAGACTGCCATCTCGCGTCGTGACGTTCACCAACAACCAATCCACCCCGGTTTTCACTGCAGCCCAGGAATTGAAGAAGGGACTGCATGATATCGTTGGAAAAGAGGTCACAATTGCGCGCTCCAAATGTGATTCTCGCTCTTCTCTTGTGGTGGCTACGCTTGAGGAATACCGGAAATCATGCAACAAAGCCTCCGATGTTCCGACATTGGAGGAGGATGGTTTCTGGTTGAGAGCGCAGGGCGATAGCGTTCAGATTATTGGCCAGAACGCACGCGGTGCATTGTACGGAGCTTTCGAATACATCTCGCTGCTTGGCCAAGGAAACTTTTCCGACGTGGATTACTCAACTAGTCCTCATGCTCCGATCCGATGGGTGAACCAGTGGGACAATATGGACGGTAGTATAGAACGGGGCTACGCTGGCCCGTCTATCTTCTTTGCGGAAGGCCGAATAGTCGAAAATATGGACCGCGTCAAACAATACGCTCGGCTTCTGGCGTCGATCCGAATCAATGCTATTGTCGTGAACAACGTGAACGCTAATGCCACACTCCTCACGCCAGCTAACATGAAAGGGCTGACGCGCATCGCCGATGTCTTCCGACCGTACGGCATTCAAATCGGAGTTTCGCTCAATTTCGCCTCGCCGGATACGCTGGGTGGTCTGGGGACATATGATCCCCTGGATCCGAAGGTCATCACCTGGTGGCAGGAGATCACTGATAGCCTGTATGGGCATGTCCCTGACCTGGCCGGATACGTAGTGAAGGCAAGCTCCGAGGGTCAGCCCGGCCCAGATACATACAATCGAACCTTAGCGGACGGGGCCAACCTCTTCGCGCGGGCCTTGCAGCCGTATGGCGGCATACTCATGTTCCGTGCCTTCGTCTATGATCACCACTTGATGGAGGATAGTTGGACCAATGATAGAGCTAATGCGCAAATCGAGTTCTTTAAAGGGCTTGACGGGAAGTTTGAAGACAATGTCGTGCTCCAGATTAAATATGGACCCATTGACTTCCAAGTGCGCGAGCCCGTGTCTCCGCTGTTCGGCAACATGTACCACACCAATATGGCTATCGAGCTGCAGGTCACGCAGGAGTATCTCGGCCAACAATGTCACCTTGTCTATCTGGCTCCGCTGTGGAAAGAAATATTGGACTTTGACTTACGCGTCGACCAGAAGCCATCTCCCGTCCGAGACATCGTGTCTGGACAGCACTTCAAGCGGCCGCTCGGAGGATGGGCGGCTGTGGTGAATGTCGGCACGAACAACACCTGGCTAGGAAGCCATCTGTCTATGTCAAATCTGTACGCCTACGGTCGTTTAGCATGGAGCCCTACAGACGATTCCGTCCAAATCCTAGAAGACTGGACGCGTTTGACCTTTGGGCAGGATCGCCGTGTTCTAGACACCATCACTGAAATGTCAATGGCTTCATGGCCTGCATATGAGAACTATAGTGGAAACCTGGGCGTCCAGACCCTCACCGACATTCTCTACACCCACTATGGACCCAATCCCGGCTCGCAAGATGGCAATGGCTGGGGACAGTGGACACGTGCTAACAGCTACTCCATTGGTATGGACCGTACTGTGAAGAATGGAACGCGAAACGCGGGCCAATATCCAAAGGAAATCGCGGAAATGTACGAGGAGATCGAAACGACACCGGACGATCTGCTCCTATGGTTCCACCATGTACCCTACACTCATCGTTTGCACTCTGGAAAAACCGTGATCCAGCATTTCTACGATGCACACTACACTGGCGCCGAGACCGCTCAGACTTTTGTTCCCAAATGGGAAGCGCTGAAGGGGCGCATCGACAAGCAACGATACGAGGAGATGCGTCATCGGCTAATCTACCAGGCAGGCCATTCGATCGTCTGGCGCGACGCAATCAATAACTTCTACTATAACCTGTCAGGCATCGAGGACAAAGAGGGCCGAGTGAGCCATCACCCATGGCGTGTGGAAGCCGAAGATATGACTCTTAATGGATACAAAAAATACACGGTGCATCCGTACGAAACCGCCTCAAATGCGACAGCCATTGTCACAGCGACCAATTCCACCACAGGAACTGCGACAACGAAACTAAAATTCTCATCTGGCACGTACGATCTGGGTATCAATTATTATGATTTGTATGGTGGACAGTCTGAATGGACCGTGTATCTGAACAAGCGCGTTATCGGCAAATGGAAAGGCGACGCCGAGGATATCCTTGGACATACGCCGTCAATCTACCTGGATGGTCACTCGGCGATACGGATCACGTTCCGGGATGTTAAGGTCAAAAAGGGGGATGTGTTGAAGATTGTCGGTCAAGCGGATGGCGTTGAGCCGGCGCCGTTGGATTATGTGGTGTTTCTGCCTGAGGGCGTGGTTGATTAATCGGACTTATTGTCAGAGGTTGTAAGCTTGTGGCAGGTTCTCGGGTGAAGACCCTAGAGCATAGAGCATCATTTGAATCAAATGAATGAATCAGTTGTTCACATTAAAACAGATTGGCCTACCGTGGGCTAGATTTAGGCTGTAATGATCAGCCACCCGAAGTTATACTAAGAAAATAAGCCCAAGGGCGCATGAAGATCAATATCAACTCGTCTTATTCAAAGCCGAGCACCGGGGGTATCAATATCCGGACAACGCAACTAATTCATGCACATATTCAGTCTCCTCGCAACTTCATCCATACTCTTCACCAGCTCTAGCACATCCTCTTCCGTCAACCGTACATTCGTGCAACAAATGCGCAATGCCAAAACATCATTCACCTTAACCGTCATAACAGCCGCCGTGTTCGTGTCCAGCAGAATCCTGGAGATATCCTCATTCAGCTTCTCCAGCGTCTTCTCCTGCCTCTTCCTCAGTTCCGGATGATATCTGAACGTGATGATCCCTAACGAAGCGGGCGTGATGACTTCCCACTCGCGCATTGTCTCCAGCTTTAGCTGAATCAACTCCACAAGATCCATTCCATGGTCGATCAATTGGCCAATTCTCTCGGTTCCTAGAACACGCAATGCGAACCACAAACTCATGGCCCGTGACGGCCGCGTTAATTCGACTCCCATATCCCAGAGCTCGGGCTCGTCTTCCTTGACGCGAGACGTATGATCCATGAATGAGGACTGGGCGTGGAAGCTGGACACGAGGTGCGATTTGTCTCGGACGAGGAGCATCCCACACCCATAGGTTTGGAAAAGAAGTTTATGCGCGTCCCACGATACGCTGTCTGCGGTGCTGAGCTGCCTAGCGAGACCCGACCGGGTGAGCGAGAGGGAGAGCGAAGCGCCGTAGGCTCCATCGACGTGAAGCCATAGACCCTCTCTTTGGGCTATCTCAGAGATGGTTGCGAGGGGATCGATCAGCCCGGTCTCCGTGTATCCGAATGTAGCCATAATAAGGAAGGCAATGAGGCCGTTTTGCTTGTCAGCTTGGATGAGCTGTTCGAGGTGATTGGTGTTTAGACGACCGAAAGTGTCCGAGTCCACAGTACGGATTTGCTGGGCATGGAATCCCAAGATTCGGGCGGCTTTGAAGTGTGAGTAGTGTGCTTGACGCGCGATGTAGATCACACCCTTGGGGTAATTCTGCCATTCTAGCTTCTGGTCCCGAGCTGCTGTCATAGCCATCATGTTTGCTATTGATCCGCCGGAGACGAAGAGTCCGCCTGCTGTGGATGGAAAATGGATTCTCGATGCAAACCATTTGACCAATTCAGTTTCAACGGCGCAAGGGCCCGCCGCCGTAAGCGAGCCGCTGCAGTGAGCATTGAACGCGGAAACAAGGACATCTCCAAGCCAAGTAAGTGGCGTGACATTTGCCGGCGTGAAGGAGAAGAAGCCCTTATGATTGGTCCGCGAACGATGGTTGAAGATAGAATATGCTTCCTGAATGACATTGGATATCGGTCGGGGAATGTCTGGGGTGCTGAGGTGTCGAACATCGGCGATATCTTGCTCGGTGGACTTTTTGATGATGGGTTCGTCAAGATCCGGCGTGGTGACAGTTTTTAGGCCTCGTAAAATACGCATCAGATCAATCCATTGACCTTCGACTTCACCTTCAATATCGCGCGCAGGACTTGCAGGCTTGGGGAGTCCATAGGCCGGGATCCCATCAAGTTGAGCAGGGCTGATTTCACCCATGATGATCGCTGCATGTCTGGTAATCGGAAATGAGACAATGCCTCTTCTTATCTGAAGACGTAAAGATGTATACTGCAGCTAAAGGGCCGTAGGAAATGCAGCGTAGCAAGGACATTAAATATAATTGCACATCTTAAAAATTTTTGAACTTGCGGCTGCGAGCAAAAGCTAAGCCCGAGAGGTCTCCACGGACAATGGAAATAGAATTTTTTAGGTCGTGAATCAAGTCTTAGCAAGATTTAATCGTCGACAAGGGCTTTCGGGAATTGTTCCTATCTCCAGGGTCGTCATTTTCACTAGTGGTACCCAATGGAGAGCGAAAACCAGACTTTGCGTGTCGAATAACCTCTTGCCTGACCAGGCAAACAACGACTTGGGAATAACAATTGCCGGCGGAATCACGTCATAAGGCCGAACTGGAAGAAGCCTCCGAGGCAAGATCTTGGTTGCTGGGAGAGATCAAATCCCGCTCGTTTTGATTCCGATTCCGATTCACCAATGGTCTGTGACTCGGGGTTGGAGTTGAGGGTGACCACTGACGACACGGAGACGAGAGAAGGCCGAGGCGACCGGTCATACGTATTTCGACACCTTGACACCTTGACACCTGAGGCAGAACAACAATGTATGCATAACCTTTACAGATGACATCAGCTGAATTCACTAACTAACTATGCCACAAGGGCTGAGATAATACGCTCCCTCAGTATACTAGAAGAGGAAAGCAAATAAGCTGGACACTAGCAAGGGTCCGCCGCTACTTCGGCGCGATGAATTCAACGCTTACCAATGTGGAACATAGTGACCATTGATCCGTCCACCTGTGACTCATTGCTTAAAGACAGTGCCGCTCTCTGTCGCTGTCTCACAAAAGCTGCATTTTCCACAAGACAATCCAGAGAAAGGAAAAAAAAAAAAAATCAAGATCTAGAAGACTTTGCACAATGTCCTCCGAAGAAGGCCTTTCCGTTATCAAGGCCACCCCGGATCATGTTCCAACCATCCGATCCATGGTCACTGCCGCGTACTCGAAATACATCCCTCGAATGGGCAAGCTCCCTGCTCCTATGGCCGCAGATTATTACGAGCTCTTGAAAACACGAGAGATATACGTCCTGGAGCGCCTCGAAGATCATGCAATAATTGGTTCAGTCGTTCTTCACAGGGACAGCAACACCAACTCAATCAACATTAACAATCTGGTCGTTGACCCCGAGATACAGAGCAAGGGTTATGGGAGGCTACTGATGAACTTCGCTGAGGATTTGGCAAGAGAAAGAGGCTATGAGGCGGTTACATTGTTCACCAATATCAAGATGTATGAGAATCTGGCGCTTTATCCGAAGCTCGGGTTCGTTGAGACAGATCGGCGGGAGGAGGATGGGTATGAGAGAGCGTTCTTTCGAAAAGAGCTGAATTGAGATTCATGAGTTGCTATGTGAGAAACTTATGAGCGATGTAAATAGCCAAAGAGAAGCATGAGCAGACAAGGCGTGATAATCAGTCCGATTTATCCTTCGCGAACCGTCCCGTAAACTGTCGGATCTTCTTGCCCCAAATATAGACCGGAATACCCAGGACCCCCAAGAATCCCGTCAACGCGGCGAACGTACCGAATGTACCGTCATATCCATGCAGTGCAACAAATGGTGCCGTTCCATAACTCGTACCAAAAGAAATGATACCTCGGAAGGCGCAAATAATGACCAGCAGAGGCCCTGCTCGGGCAGGGTAACTGTCCAGCAAGTAGGTAATCGCCACGATGTTTGCTCCGACGAAGCAGAAATAATACGCAGCGATTGTCCAGACATAGATGAACCAGTGGTACTGGTATGGATTTGCGGCTGCCACGCCGTAGATGGCGGATGTAAAAACACCCACTATAATGGGGATAATCAGAGGAATGATTCGAATTTCCGGCTCATGCATCCCGCCGTTGCGTCTAGCAAAATATTTGATTAAATAGTCGGACCCGTGGCCTAGAAGAGGCAGCGCCGCGATCGCGACCACGATCTGTCCACAGTTGACGTAGCTGGCGCTGCTATCAGGCCAGTTATACGGCGGACTTGACACGATGGTGCTGTAGGTAGTTGAGATGGCAATATTCGTGCCAATTGTGATACCATTCAGGAGAAGAGCCCAAAGGACGTTTGGGAAAAGAAGCAACTCGAAGGTTTGCTATTTATCGTTAGCGAAGAGCTTCGGCGCTGGGTAGGTCAAAACATACTCTCAGCACCTCCCACACTTTAATCCATTCAGGCTTGCCAACCCACAGACGCAGGTCGGATTTAAATGTCCGCGGTGCATACCGGGTCGTGTCAAGGGGTGGTCGCTCTGTGCAGTTGCCATCGGAGTCTGCCTTATGCACACTTCCCACAGAGTTCTTTCGGGCGTCGTCACTAGGGGACGTGTCCCCGTGATACGATTCAAGCGACCGGTCATATTTGGTCTCAGGAAGAAATAAGAAAGCAACAACCAGCAGTAGGCCGGCCAAAGCTGCTCCAAGTCCATACCACCATTCTGGAGTTATGGCCTCGGCAATAGGCCCGGCGAAAAGCACCCACACACTGGTCAGACTAACTTGGATAGCTTGCTGGCCCATGAGAGCTTTACTGCGTTCATGGAGAAAGAATATCTCCTAGATATGCTCAGAAAAAAAAGTGAGTGAGTGCTCCGCTCAACTATGTCGGGTCGGTTTACCTGGGTAATCATAGGAACCAAGGCCTCGCTCTGTCCTGCAGCTAACCCAACAACCATCCGAGAGGCAAGATGCCATTCGAAACTCTTCGCTGTTGCGCAGAGAATAGCACCAATAACAAGAACCACTGTGGAGCCGAGAAGAACAATGCGACGCCCAATTCCGATGGCAAGAGGCATTCCGATGAGGTTGCCGATTCCCCTACATTTTGGTCAGCACGCCATGCTTTCTCTGCGTGTTGAGAAGACTGTACATGAACAGCGTCGGATATGTCATCAAATGTGTTATCTCGTCATATCCCTTCCCGATCGCTTCATATCCAGGGATATAAAAGCCAAGTAGGCCACCAAAACCAGAGACAAGAGCGAGACCGAGAGTGGAGACTAAGCTGTCAGTGTTGACGTCTGCAAAACTTGGGAGGCCTCAAGCTTACAAACTGATATCACAATTAGAATAATCGTCTTCTGCCAGTTTGGCATATTCAAAGGATCTAAGAACAAATCAGTCTAGCTAGTGAAGGGCCCTTTTCACAGATACTTACCTCGGGGATCTGCCGTTGGGGTGGGAATGTAGACAATTGCTCCTTCTGTCAATTTTACCGTGCCCATTATTTTTCGATTCTGCTTGAATTCCCCAAGCGCTTCAATCTCCTCCACATGGCCCGCGGAGGCCTTATCGTCGTCCGGCATGATGAAAAAAAAATTAAACACTGATAGCCCAATCGATCGCAAACTGCGATGAAAAGATGGTAGGCGTTCTGATGAATCGTCCGGAACGCTGCACACCCAGCAGGTTAAATACACAAAAGATGGCATTGTAGTCTAGCCGATGGTGTTGGCAGTCGATGATAAGAAGATGCCTAGAACCCTATATTACCCCGGACTGGGCCTTCAGCATCCACACTAAGCAATTCGGTCACTAACGCGAAGCCAAAATCCCCCGCTCCGAAAGGCGCTTGTGACTCGGGGGCTACCGAGCGCCACCTCCACAACTTCCTTTCATGCTGTAGATAGCAGGACCTTAGCCATGTCGGAATGTGGACGAAAGCCATGTCCAGCTGCTGATCACTTGTTTCTCGGTATCCGGTTGCTCCATAATCTGTGTCTCCGAGAAACAAGTGATGAGCAACTGTCTCCATTCTTCACACCTCCTTTGCAGCCCATGATCCATGATCCAGGGTTGTCTAAGTGGTGTATGCTCTGGGCAGAAGATGATTGTTTGGATCCATACAAAGACCAATGAAGATATTCAAAAACAATGTTCCATTCTAACTATCATCGACTAATAACAATAAATACACGGAGTTACATCAAATATCAATTCTAGTATTCCTTAACACCAGCCAAGCGAAGCACGGTATCAGTCCTCTCCGGCTTCTCAAATGGCTCGGTCCGGTACTTAGGGCACACCTCTCCGTCCCGCATAGGCTTTTCACTGGCAGGACGAATATTGCTAGATTGCGTTAATCACTGCCTTAAATCGGAAAGGAAAGATAAATACATACCAGTGCGGCCAGTGGGTAGTGCCCATGAAATTCTCAAAGCAATACTTCTTCAATTCCAAGGCCTTGGGCGTGGCGAACCGTTTTGGCGTCATGCAGATGTACTGAACGTGACGAATTTGATCGCCCTCGGGCAGACAAGCATAATGCATGGTGCGCGAATCCCAGAGCACAAAGTCGCCGGGCTCCATGTTGATCTTGACCAGCTCGCAGCCCCTCTCTTGGAACCATTTCAGGTCTTTGTCGTGGAACAGGAAAAGATCCATGTACTTGATCTCCGGGGGTGGCGCATCCTCGTGGTCGTATTGCTCGCGCTTCTGAGCGAAGAATTCGTCGAACAGTTTGGCCGATCCTTTCATGAGCATGAGACCGCCGTCTTTCGGACCGTTCGGCGCGAAGTTCAGCAGCCCTTGCACGGCTTGCATTCTGCAGGTTGTTAGTGGTATGTGGGGGTAGCCGCTGCCGCTTGATGGATCAATGCGTACCCCTTTCGGTCTGGGTTCTGGTCGCAGTGCGGCCAAGGACTCCAGTTTAGATCCTTACGGCGGGGCATGGAGATATTCAGCCCGTCAAATGAGCAAAGAAGCTCCTTAGTCTCCCATAACTTCTCAAAGATGTCCACCACGGCAGGCTCGGAGCGAGCCTCCCATGCCATCTTCTCATGGGTGGAGCCGTAGGCGAAGTACATGCTAGGGCTTGTTAGTTCTATGCCGAAACAGAGAAAGAAAAGTTCACTTACCCTCCTTTGAAGCTGACGGGCAGATGCTCCGCCGTCCAGGTGCTTTCATCATTTTCGTCGAATCCCAGCTCAAAGTTCTTCAGCCACTGGATCTGCTTGTCGCAGTAGTACTTGGCACGCTCGGGGCTGATCACATTCTTAATGACGACGCAACCGTTCTTGTGAAACTCATCGCGCCAGTCGCCGTATGTACGGCTGCTGAAGTCGACAAGGTCCTTGATGGTGTAGGATTCGTTGGTGGCCGCAGCCAATTCTTGGACAGTCGTGGTTGACATGGTGGAAATAGGCAATTTGATAGTGGAGTCGGTTTTTTTCTCTTTCTGATCTCTGTTCTGTCCCTTGGGTGAGGTCTGATACTGTCCGTCTGTCGGGGAACCCAAAGTTCACTTAAGTAAACACCCCGCAAGATTGAGAAACTACTCCGGTCTGATCGGAGACATTTCGGGGGCATCAAGGCTGGCCGAGGGGGCTCGGAGGCCCCCGAAATGATGGGGGAGTCTGGGGGAGGTCAACGCTAAGTCCAGTAGCCCCCGACCGTTCGGGCGCTAGTCGCCCGAGGAGGAGGTGGAGGTCGGTCGACATCCGATCGCAGGCGAAGACGTTTTGATCTCCACGTCTTGGCTCCGGAAGAAGGAATCATCTGTAGCTATGTTGTTGTCATTTAAGTCAATTGAAATAATCGAGTAGGTGTGAAGGAAGAATTAAGCATAACTCCTACTGGTAGCAGACTCATTCCACTCACTCCCATTCATTCTCATTGTTCGTCATGCCTCCTCCCGTCCAATCCGCCTACAAGCGCATCAAAGCCCCCAAGCTTGGCGAGAATGGCTTCTCCGGTTTCCAGCCGGGGAAGACCGAAGTACTCCCCAGTGGCTGGAATGGATTCAATGCCAAACCCTTGAAGAGTTCAATTCGCGTTGACCATGATGTCGAGATTGTCGTGCGTGACGGCTGTCGACTCTACGTAGACATCTACCGACCGGCCGACCAGACGGGCAAAATCCCGGCCGTGTTGAGCTGGTCCTTTTACGGCAAAAAGTACAGCGCACTGGACATGCTTCCTATGACCACATGGAACTGCTGCGTTCCGCGGTCCGATCTCAGCGGTCTCGAAAAGTTCGAGGGCTTGGATCCTCAGACCTGGTGTCCTCAAGGGTACGCCATCGTGAGCGTCGATACTCGTGGCTCTGGAAATAGCGACGGGCTCATCAACGTCATGGGCTCCCAGGACGCCGAGGATGGATACGACGTCGTGGAAGCGATCGCTGCTATGGACTGGTGCAATGGATCCATCGGTATGGCCGGTAATTCGGCACTGGCAATTTCTCAATGGTTCATTGCCTCGCAGCAGCCCCCGTCGCTAAAGGCAATCGCACCATGGGAAGGATCTGGTGATATCTATCGCGAGCAGTTCTGTCGTGGCGGCTGGTTTTCGATGAGCAATTTCGACCTGATTACGAACGAGATCGTCCGTGGACCCGACGGTTCCGGGATAGAGGATTTTGAGGAAATGTACCGTCGCTCGCCGGTCTCGAGCGCCTTCTGGGAAGACAAGAGGGCCGACATTTCAAAAGTACAGTGCCCGGTGTATATTCGTGGATCGGATGTCAGCTCGATCCACACGATGGGATCCGTTCGCGCGTGGTTGGAGCTGCCGCATGATCAGAAATGGATTCGCTGGGGCAGTAAACAGGAGTGGTACGAGCTCTATTCTTGCCCTGAGTCCGAGGAAGAGCTTTTCCTATTTTTCGACCGCTATCTGAAGGGCGTTCAAAATGAGTGGGAAAAGACACCGAAGGTGCGATGGTCAGCGCTGCAGTTTGGCGATCGGGAGGCTATTGACGATATTATTCTCGGCGACTTCCCTGTCCCTAACACCGAGTACCGCGAACTCTTCCTTTCGAAAGATCAACTCGCTTCCAAACCGGCTACTGATCTACACACGGTGTCCTATAATTCCGAGGACACTTCCAGCTTCGCCGAATTCTCCTACACTTTCGACAAACCATCCCGACTCATTGGTCTACCTAAAGCAGTCTTATACATGTCCTGTGAGGATCGAGATGACTTCGTCGTCTTCGTCATTCTGCGGAAGAAGGACAAAGACGGCAAGCCTCTCATGCACTTGAACTTCCCCATCCATGCGACTCCAGTCAACGCCATCGATGAGATCCCAAAGACCGACCAGGCGAGCCTGAATCTCCACCTGGGATCGATGGGCATTCTGAGGGCGTCCCATCGTGCATTCGATGAATCGAAGAGCATTCATCCGCAATTCCCATTCCACCCCCACTCTAAGCAGGAGAAGGTGGAGCCAGGCACAATTGTGAAATTGGAGATTGGTATCTGGGCAATGGGCGTTGATTTCGATGCTGGTGAATCGATAAGCCTGCGGGTAAGTTTCCATCCATGAAGTGGCGCTCAGCATTGATTTTGTATTAATTTTCACAGGTCTCTGGACAATTCCCTAGTATCGCAGAATATAAGACCTGGTCGAAGCCGCGGCCGGAACACGAGTTGAATAAGGGGAAGCATGTGGTTCACTGTGGCGGAGACTATCCCAGCTCTCTCATCTTGCCATTTACTTGAGACTTGTTTATTCAAAAAGAATAGCCAAACTAGTGAGACAATGCCACTGCAATTCTCGAAGACAAGTTCTAGTTAGATCTTTGATTGACTCATATTTCACAACCGTAAAGATATATCTGTTTCGACCTTTTATGGTAGTTTAGCAGTTGCCACCCGGAAGACGAGTTCATCGGGGTTCTATCATGTCCAATCGTGCGGAAGAAGCATACGGTACACTGGAATTGCTGCGGCCTATGTTCTATGTACAATTTTATCGCGCCCAGCAGAATGCACCTTTAGTACCTGAGTCGCCGCGATACACCTTCAATTGCTGGCCGAGTGTCGAGTGATCGAAGCCTCCAATACACAATAGTTTGCCAATGACCTTTTCACGAAAGTGTCCGTGCTAGCTCTGGATAGCCTATCACTTATTAATATTGTTCGGTATACGTCTAACCCAAAGTCAGGTGTTCTCACGTTCGTGGATATCTAGTCTGTTTTTTCTGCAGTCGCGGGATCGCGTGAAGGGCATGTAAAATGGCAGGCAGATTCCGGCAGTTAGAGCCGCTCGGATGACCAGTTTCGTCAACATTTGTAGAGTGTTAATTTCAAAAAAGAAATGGTGCTTTGATTGTTGGGCCTGCTTCTAGCATTCTCAGATGTTTTTCAGATAAAGGGAAACACCTGCAATTGAAGCTTGACCGCTAACCGCGATGAGGATATATATCAAGTAACAAGTTGTTGGTTCATCATCACCTTCCCAACAATCAACCCCAGGAACAATCAACGTGATCGTATATATAATCACGGCAAATGGTTTTGACGCAATTCCCGTCACCAGGGATGCGTGAATTGATCCCGACACCCTCTCGCAGAAGGGCACTAGTAACGCTGTGCACCGATTGGACCCGAAAGCGGGGGGCTGATCCTCCGAGCCAGAACCGAGGTCACCAGGGCCACCCTGAGTATGCAATCATTGCAATGCTGTCCCAGGAGCTGACAGGATCTGGCGGAGTAGAGAGCTCCAGGCAATAGTCTCTACCTACTCAGTAGCGGGTGGCCGGGGTCAGGAGGCTGATCCCCCGCGGTTCTGACCCCGCATTTCTCCACGACTCCTTTATCCGGGATTAACAATCTAGCGCCTCCTATTGCTCCCATTGTATCTCCCTACTAACGCATGTGGACACCCCCGGCCGTCACTGGCACTAGGAATGCGCGAGAATGTCGGGACAGCGTTGAGATAAGCCAAAAGGTCAAGATGCGCATGGCCCTGTACAGTCGCCGTCAAGGACGGTGAATCGGACACCGTGCCTCGGGATGGATCGACCCCCGGCCGCTAAACGGCCTCGTCTGTCGATGGCCTGTAATGTCTGTCGACAGCGAAAAGTGAAATGTGACGCGGAGTATCCGAAATGTCGGAACTGTCGACAACGAAATCAGGTTTGCGTCACGACTGATCCGCAGCGACCGGGTGTAACAGGCGTGCGGGAATGGCTGGAGTTACCGGAGAAGGGAGGAGGCTTTTTTGCCCGGAGGGAAGACGAGAGGGAGACAGGCAGGGAGTCAGGGAGGGAGGAGGATCTGATCCCTGAGGGGCAGCAGCAACAGCCATCACCGAACGATGGCATGACTGCCACCGAGAAGACGGACGGCGTCTCGCCCGTGCATCAACCGTTCATCACGTCCGTCAACGTGGAACATGAGACGAATCGCATGAAGATCATGGGAGGCAGTAGCTCGCAATGTCTCGCCAAGTCTCTGGATGTATTCTTCAAAGCAGCAAGACTGAAACCGATCTCGGGTTCTTTTCGGCATGGCATGCGACACGCAGAAGAACTGGAACTGTCGTTGAAACTATCGCTGCCGACACTACCGAGCCGAGAGATGCGTGAACGATATCTGACTATTTACGAGTCTCGGATCCACCCGCTCTATCCAATCTTCAACCCTAAGACCATCCGAGCAGGCATCGAACAGCTCTCTGCACTGTCAGACTACACGGAGCTCCCTCGGGATAATATCCCGGTCTTAGCAGCTGCCTACCTTCTGACGAGTTTCGGTGCCGACGAAACAGCCCAATGCATCACGGAACAAGGCGACAAATACTGCCACGCTGCGACCGGGTTGCTTTCGCATATCATAGTCACACCATATTTTCCTGCTGTTCAAACGTTACTACTTTTCACTATCGTTTATCGTGGGCGCAACCAAGAAGGTCTTGCATGGCAGACCCTCGGGTTTGCAATCCGCATCGCATATACTTTGGGGATCTATCGTCATTCATCAAGCCTTCCATCCGACGATAAAAGCTTGAATAGGCAAGTTTGGGCAGTTTGCTGTTGCCTCGACAAAATGATGGAGATCGAGTCGGGACGTCCACCTGCTGTTATCCGGGAACATATCACCCCCGTTGGATCCCTTTCCTCCGAGTCCTCGTTGCTTTACTGGCATCTTGGGCTCGCCGAGTTCCAAAGTAACATTAGCCAACACATCTACAACTATCGCGCCGGATCTCGAAGTGTCCGCCAGATTCTGCTGGACACGGCCCGACTCGACCATTCTCTTCTTTCTTGGGCCAACCAAATTCCTCCCGAACTCCGACCAGGTAACGACCTGTTCTGCCAGGATTCAGATTTCCACATGGTCGCGCTCCTGTCCATTCAGTACCAGGAGACACTGATTGCTTTGCACCGTGCGGCATTGATCGCGCCATCAGCAAGCTTCAATGGGGAGATTGCTCAACACTGCGCGGACGAGCCTTCACAATTTCGGTTGCGGAATGGGGAATCAATTTGTGTCAATAGCGCCCGAGCTATTGCAAAGGTGAGCATTGAGCTCTCGGAGAGAGACGCCGATTCGAGGCTTATCCCAGCGGGTCCGTCGCTACTCGCCTGCATCGTTCTGGCTATCTACCTGATGAAACATCCGGAATCAAAGCTTCAGGCTATGGACTTACAGGTTTGTGATCAATCACCCCAGAACAACAAGACGGTCGCTAAAGGACATAGCTGCTGAAGGCCTGTTTGGAGTATACTAGTACGCGACTTGCTAGTTCTAATGGCAATGTTCATTTTTTAGAAGGTCGGTTGTGCCTGCGCTTCATCTTTGACACTCGATTATTAACTTCAACAACAGGCCTAGCAGTAATATACGACCAGACTGCAGCTCACCTTGAAGCCCATGGACGCTCAGAGGAGCGAGGCTCTCTTATCTCGCCATGGAGATTCGCAAGAGCACAGTTGTCTAGCCAAGCGCACGAACGCAGTCGACCCCCATCCGTCAGCACGACTCACAAGGACAACAACACCAACGGACACACTCAGAATCCTCTTCTCACACCATCGACCTACGAGGACAATCCATCAATGCCCTGGAGAAGAGAGATTGATTCTCATCCCGGTATCTCCCATCCATCATTGAACCCAGAGTTTAATCCACGACACCATGAGCCCTCTCGGAATACCTCCTATATGCCTCTTGCGGACAGCGGAGCTGGGAGACGGTACCCACAAGAAAATCAAGAACAGGACACTGCACAAGAGAATGGTTCATTTATGGACCAATTTGCGGCCTTGGGCGATTGTCCAAATCCTGTCGATGGAGGCGTCTTCCCGTTCGAGGGTTACAATGTGGAGGATTTGTGGAATTGGATGTTGTATTTTGATAGTCCGAAGGGCTTAGATGCAGCCTAAGGGACTGAGGCGACCGTGTGGACATAGATGATATAGTGTACTAATTGCCTTATTTTGTAGTTTTGCTGAGATGCGAGAAATGCGATGATGACCGTGATCATAGTTTGCTTTTTAAGATGTGTTCTTACAAAGGTTTCCACCCTTAGAAGTGGTCCTGCTCTTGTGTATGTATTACTGCGACAAAATAATTAAAGGCGCGTGAGCTGAATGCTATGTCAACTTGCGGGATACAATAAATACTTAGGAATCAAAATATAAGCAACCAATATACATCATTTACTAACATTTGACCATCAGAAGGTCACCGACTCAAGCCAAAAACAAGTGACCATTAGAAAAAAAAAAAATTCCAAATCATGTAAAATTGTTTAAGCGGTGACTTTCTCCCTACACTCAACCACTAAGCTTCCTGCTTGATATACGGAATGCCAGTCAATTTGAACGTCCTCTCATTCAGGACTGGATCCTGAACAGGCCCATTTCGGCTCTTGGAACACGGCTTTCCATCTCTCATCGCGACATTCGTGGGCGAAACATGCGCTGCATTTGGCCAATGAGTTGTTCCCAGACGCTCTATACTCCAGTTAGCACTTACTCGGCCGACCATTTGAAGATAAAATGGGGGAGATGGGCGGGACAAACTATCAAAAGCCCCCTTCTTTTTCAACAGATCCTCCTGGCTCGCCTCTCGAACAGGCGTATAGCACGTGTAAACAGCCAGCCGGTCCTGCTTTCCACTCGGAGGCACGTTGTAATGCGGAGTGCGGCTGTCCCAAACGATCAGGTCTCCGGGCTCCACGCAGACCTTCTCCCATTCCAGACCATGGTCTTTGAGCCATTTCATGCCGTTCTCTGTATATCCAAACCATTCGGAGGTCCAGGCCGGGATCTTTGGCTCGTCGGCCATTTCGCGGTGGAATTGCTCGGAGAGCCTGTGTCCGCCTTTGCACACGATGAGTCCGCCGTCGTTGGGCCCACATGGATTGAGGTTGACGAGGCCTTGAAGGCCTGTATAATTACAGGTCAGTATGGTAGTTAGCGAGAGCCGGGTAGAAAGGAAAACATACAGCGGAATCCGGGCTTGGCTGGGTCCTGGTCCTGATGGGGCCAAGGTTTACTGTGTTCTTATATTAGATATATTTGGCACAGGTCATTGAGAGCCAGATGATTTACTTCTCTTGGAGGTCCTCTCGACTATAGAATCGTCATGTTAGCTTTCGCGTTACCCATCGAGACGAGTGGCAAAGAGCGAGTGCAACATAGATGACTCACTTGGCAAATCCGACATTGACAACATCAAAGGACACAATCAAGTCTTCGTCATCGTACACCTTCGCGAAAGTGTCCACGACTCCTGGCTCGCCGCGAATATCCCAGACCCATTGCTCATGCGTGACGCCATAGCTCAGAATCATGCCCTTCTCGTTGAGAACGGGAAGCTTGGCGCGTCGGACAGTGGATGGGTCGTTGCGATCGTAGCCAAGTTCACTATATGCTTGATTAGCTTTCAATTCAGAAAGATTGGAGGTAGCACAGAAGAGGCGATCTTTACAATCCCTCAAGGTATCCGAAAAACGCATCGGAGTACTTGTTGGCTCGGTCGCGCGGCACAGCGCCTTTGATCACGGCGTATCCGTCTCGGTTGAGGTCGTCGCGAAAGTCGCCGTAATTGGTGGGCTCACCATCCAGGGCCATGCGACCCTTAGGTGTGGTCACCGTGATGGGCTGGGTGTTGATCGTGGTAGTGGTGGACATTGTGAACTTGTTACTATGATGAGTTTGAGTTCTCGGAGGAATGACTTGTGTTGTTGGACCTGGATCAGACTTGATCGATACAGCCTTTTTTATTTTGAGGTTTGTATGAGATCAGAGCATGTTATTTTTGAAGGAATCTCGGGGATCGAACCGCCCCGAACAGAAAATGAGACGATACTCAGCGTTCTTCGGAGGACTCTCTTCGGCGGCCTCACAACTGCCGTGTTGCTCGGGGCTCCCCGAGACCCGCCAGCATGCTCCGAATTGTATCATCTGCCATGAATAAACCCCCGCATGAGAATACCCAATCGTGATGGATTTTAGCGACTGTTGCTGGAGGAAATGCATCAAAATCAGTGTCATTCGTCTGCTCGAGTCTTGTCCACGTCCACTTCCCGAATTCTCGCTGCGGGGGTCGAGGACGATCACGATTCATATAGGTATTATCGCATTCTATTGTCATGACACTGTCAAGCGAAAGAAACGACGAGATGGACCCATTCAGAATTATCATCGTAGGAGGCGGAATTGCCGGCCTAGCAGCTGTACGTTCTCTCCCTCCCTCTATGATATTATACTAAAACATTGACCATTAACCCACCAGGCAATTGCTCTCCGCGCCGACGATCGACAAATCACCATCCTCGAGCAATCACCCATTAACAAAGAAATCGGCGCCACGATCTCCCTACAGCCCAATGCTTCGAAGATCGTCGAGCGACAATGGGGTCTCTCTGCGCTGCTCCGTGACCGAGGATCAATGGTCGACGAGGCGTTTGAGATCTACAACACGGATGGGGAAATGCAAATCAACATTCCGCTGTTGACGAGCGAGAAGTACGGCGCTGAGAGAATGGTTTATCATCGCGCGGACTTGCATTCTGTGCTCAAGCATAGAGTCACGGCGGATGAATACCCCGGGCGACCGGTCACCGTGAGGGTTTCATCGAGAGTGGTAGGTTGTGATTGCCAAGAGGGGCGGGTGGAACTGGCAAACGGGGAAGTGATGCAGGCCGATCTGATTATCGGAGCGGACGGGATTAAGAGCTCCCTTCGAAAAGCCGTGCTTGGGGAGGACGTCGAGGCGAAGAGGACAGGGTTATCCGCATATCGAATGATGGTTCCGACAGAGGAGTTACGGAAGAGCGACTTCGCCGATGTGATTGATCCTTGCAGATCGTGCACGACCATGGTAATGGGAATTGATCGTCGTTTGGTTATGGGTCCGGCGAGAAACAGCTCGATCTATGGCATTGTGGCCCTTGTCCCGGACGAACGTATGCAGGAATCTTCGAATAACACGAGTTGGACCACGGCTGGAGATCGGAATAAAATGCTGGATACGTTTTCCGGCTTCCCTGAGTGGGCGCAACGGCCGCTGCAGCTCGCCGGTGAGGTCGGACTGTGGCAGCTGCGCGATTTGGACCCTTTGCCTACGTGGTACCGAGGAAGAGCGTTACTGATTGGCGATGCGGCCCATGCGATGTTGCCGACTCAGGGCCAGGGCGCCAGTCAGGCGATCGAGGATGCGGAGGCTGTCGGGGCCTTCTTCGCCGAATTTGAAGGGAAGAACGATCCGAAGTCGGTTGACGCGATTGAAAAAGTCAATAGAGCCGTCTTCGAGTGTCGGCACGATCGGGCAAGCACTATTCAGGCTTATAGTCGACAAGCAGCAAAGCCAGCAACTGACCCGGGAAACACAAGAGTGAAGATGAGTCCAGGGGAGTTTATGGATTACAATTGCTCGTATGGAGGAGCGCTGGACTGGTCCCAAAGGCAAAAAACAGAGGTTGTCGTATAGTACTTATCTTGTGTCATAGTTCCAATATTTGAACCACTAGACATCTTTAAACACTGGAGGGTGCCATCAAAGAGCCCATACCAATCTAACCTATGTACAGTGAAGTTCACAAAATATGCAAGACTCTAAGGCCGGGAAACTACCATGATAGAATAGAGATACTCTCATCCAAACCATTTTCGGATGTACTCAACCGCCCCGATAGCTCGACGAAGTAATCCAAAACGTTGGTTTGTTTGGTAATCCACCAAGCCAAGAGACACCAAAAGCGCGAGAATGTGAATAGCGCGCGCACCGAGCTTCTGCAATAAGCCTCGGCTACTCGCTCTCCTCTCATCTTCCAGAGTCCAGTCTCGTTTGAATCCCAGACTGTTCTTCACCTGCAGCCACTTCAACTTGTCCATCGAGTATGGCGGTAGTGCGAAGGTAGAAAGTTTGGACATTAATGGCCTCGGTCGGGCGATCGTGCGCATGTGAGAGAAAGCCTTGAATCCCCATTCTCCATGGTAGTATCCGTGGCCCGATTCACCGACACCACCAAAGGGAGCGCCAGGAACCGCAGCATGCAAGGCGACTTTGTTGACGGTGACGCCGCCGGACTGGGTGGATGAGAGGACTGGTCCTCGTTAGAACCGCTTGATCTGGGAAGATATCTCGTAACTCACTATGCTCAATCTCCTGCTCGTCATGACTGAAAATATATAGACCAAGAGGCGCAGGGAGACTGTAGGGATAATTAGCATTTTTCGGTGGTCGTTTGAAGTTTGCTTACTCGTTGATCGAGTGGATGGCATCTTGGGTTGTCGACGTGATGACGGGGCAGATAGATCCGAAGAGCTCCTCGGAAAGAAGCGTGTCTAAGAAAGTTAGTTGTTGATAGTAGTAGGATGGTCATGTCTAAGCGTACCTGTCATGTTGACATTCGTGACGAGTGAGGGAGGAATTTGGCGCTTCTCGGTATCCAAGACTGCATCAGTTTGCACCGAGCCGTTCGTCTTCTCCAACAGCCCCTTTAACCGATCGTAATTTTTTTGGTTCACGATCCTTGTCATCCCTTTCTCTCCCTCGGAGAAGTATTTGTTGAAGTAGAAGGTCAGTCGCTCCACAAGCTGCTTCTCCACGTCCGGATGGACGAACACATGGTTGACTGAGAGACAGATCTGCCCCGAATTAAGAAACTTAACCCAAGTGATATCCTGCGCGGCTGCCTCGATATCTGCCGATTTAGTCACAATAGCCGGACACTGCCCTCCCAATTCCAGCGTGGTTGGGGTGAGGTTCTTCGCCGCAGCGGCAGCAACGTATCTGGCTACATTAACTGATCCCGTGAAGAAGATATGGTCGAATTTCCGCGCCATGAGACTCCCAGTTTCGGCTGCTCCTCCGGTCACGATCTGGATGGCGCTGGGATCCATGTACTTGGGAATCAGCTCGACCATCAGGTTCTGGGTAGCGACGGCAATCTCCGACGGCTTTAACATCACCGTGCAGCCGGCGGTAATGGCGGCAGTCAAGGGCTGAATTATCAGCGACGTGGGATAATTCCAGGGCCCGATAATCAATGCGACGCCGAGGGGTTCATAGCGAATGGTCGGACGCAGTAGCGACTTCATGACCAACCCCGAGTTCGGTACCTGGTCTGCGGTCCACTTGTCGATGTTTTTGACATGGTCCAGAATGTCTGTCTTTATTCCTCGCAACTCGCTGAAAATGGACTCGAAGGTGTGTCGGTGGAGGTCTTGGTGGAGGGCATCAAGAATCCGCTGCTCGTTCTCCTCGACAAGCCACCACAGTTGTTTCAGCTGCCATTTGCGCCAGGCGATCTCCCGAGTGCGGCCCGATCGGAAGGTGTCGCGAAGGGTTTGATACGCAGTCTCCACCTGGGAGTCTGGAGTATAGGCTATGGTCATCGCGGGAACCGACGCTGTGAGCGTAATTGTACAACACTCTACAATTCCACAAACTCGCAATAATCCAGGGAATCGAGGGAAAAGACCCAGATATGAAGACTGACCGTGTCAAATGTGCGGGGATTACAGACTCAGTCTTGGATGCCGTGGCAGAAGGAAGGCCCGGCCGAGCATGCCTCGGGAAAGGGCGATGCCACATCCCCGCTTCAATCATTGTTTCACCTCCACGGCTGTGCAATCTGTAGGGCCTACGGAGTAGGCAGCAGTGATCAATCATTAGTGACGATGGTGGACGAGGTGGGTCGCATAGCTGCTGGTAACCGCACGACGCCGCGCTTTCATTGAGTCAGGTTTCACTAGCGCTCGGCGAGTTTCTGGATTTGCTTGTGAAGTCATTTCGGTTGCGCGGTGCTTGACGGGGCTAGCGAATGTTGTAGACCGGGATTCCTGCGCTAGTTCCAGGAAAACTGGATCCTAGGCAGGGATTCTTTGTTCGCCGTTTCGATAAATCCAACGCCAAGAGGCGTCTAGCCAGCAAATTTAATGAGAGAAGGGGATGGATCGAGGCAGGGCACGATTTGCCTCCTCTTCAGCCGTACGTTGGCCATTACAGTACGATGCTCGGGGCGTCTCACATGGCCACAGGGCGCGGTGTGCGAGAGTTGAAACGTGTTTGTCGCCATGTTTTTTACATACCGTAGTATCTTGCAGATCCCAATCAATTCGCTGTAACGTTGTTCAACATTAATAATACCACCCTACATGCACATCCACCCAATTTCAAGAAGCTTATAAATCCGTTTTATTAACTAGTTAACTAGTTATTAGTTCGCGAATTGACTAATTAGTTACCTAGGTTCGCGGCCTCAATCTTCGACCTCTTAATACGCTTTGCCCTCTAGCTAAGACATTGGTCCAAGCCGCAAGGCCAAGCCGCAAGAATCAGGAATCATCCTGTTGCAATGGAAACTAACTAGCTTGGAACAAGCGAACTACCTGTTGTAAATCGCAAGAGAGCAAGGCCCGCCATTTGGCTTAGGAACCATATGTATCGCGTGCACCCTGTGCGACATGATATTGCTGAAAGCTTTTCCATTGGCCGTTTCAGATAGTTGGATCCTTATACATACATCAATGCATTAATGCGGCATAGGCAAGGGGACATGTTACCCCTCATGCAGTGCAAATACGAATGGAAATAATTTCAGACCCATAGCCTATACTCGTACATTCTGTCGTCTCGCTGTGTCCACATTATTCTGGCGGGGGCATATTTTCCAGGCAAATAGAAGGACGAAGAGTATCCTGGACGTGCTGCGGTGCAATTACATTGTCCTCGTTGCCATAGTTCGTGCTGGTCACATATTTCGAAGCCACCACAAATAACGATGCCAACCCCAAAACGAAGCAGGCAAACTGGAAAATTATCTGATGAAAGTAGCTCACGCCATAACCGTCCATTAAGAACGCAGTCATCATGCCGAGTGCATTCACTCCTCTGAACAAACCCGAATATCGCGCGAGTCTGAAAGCACGTTAATATTCATCAAGTGGTAGATAATGTTTGGGAAGGGGTCTTGCTTCAATGGTTCGTTAGTGAATGAGCTGAGTAGGTATTGTGTTGCCATTTGGAAGGCACTAGAGTGAGAACGTTAGACAGGGAGGTGTTGCATGGAAGAAGAAGCTGCTTACCCGTATACTGCGCCATAGAGAATATAGATAGCAAATGCCCCGCCGAATGCCGAGTCCTTCCAGTCCGTCAAACTTCCCTGGCCTTTCCGATCAATCCTATGCTGTGATAGCCAAGCAATCTGGCAGGAGCACACTGAAACTGTGAAAACTGTTACGATAGAGATGGCAACCAACGATCTATGTTTGCGACTCGACAGACGACTACGGTCAAGGACCCAAGTAATCCCAAGACTCGCTGGTATTTGAACAGAGTTAAACAGAATATTGTTCAAGGATCGTGTGCGAAGATCGAAATAGTGGGCATTCAAAGAGCTCTGTTGCGCCAGGGTAACCTCGCCGCTAAACATAGCCGGCAGAAGCAATATAAACCGCCACTCTTTCACCAGTTCCCAGGTGCCGCACAACTCATCCATGGCGGAGGAATTGAACAAGTTGGCAATTCTCAGTCCGTCACTGCGCTGAACCTCGGAGGGCCGGACAAGCAATAGTAAACTTACGGCGATGGAAGATGCCTGCAAAGAGATCAAAACGCCATAAACGCTGGTCGGAGCTCCGGCGCTCTCGTCTCGGCTGTGAAGATCGATGCCCAGTGCGATGATTGCAGCGATAGTTGACCCGCCGACGCAGCATACCCATTGAATTGTCACGTAGAAGGCCTTGCGCCTCTCTTCTGCATAAGAGTATGCAATGGCACCTGCCGATGCCCATAGCAATCCGGCACAGACCCCCTCGAGCGCGCCACCCATGTATGCCAACCACGATTTGCCGCTCGTGTCGAAATAGAATAACCCAGCTGTTCGTTTGGTATAAGCCAGCTGAGCTGTGTGAGGGAAATTTTCCGGATAACCCACCGGTGTATGCAATGTATCCGATCGCACTGGAAGCTATGGTGAGCTTTGGGCCGAGGAGGTTCATGACGATGCCACCGAGCCAGCCCGTGCCGGCGAAGACGCCGTACAAGATCGCATTGACATTAGACGCCAGTGTTTCCGAGCTGGATCTCCCACCCCCGGCTCCGAGGCTTGTCAGGGCTAAATAGACGCCGGGTAGAAGACACAGGACTAATCTGCTTCAACAATGAGCACCCACCCATAGACATCAGTCTCGGATATTCACTTACCCAGCAATAAGGTTCTGGGCTAGCGGGCGAGTCCGCCAGGTAGCCTTTTGTTTAAAGCACTGCCAGGCTTGTAGCGGTAGATGCAGGGCCATGACTTCGAAATCACAATGTGAAAGCACCTCCGAAGCAAAGAAACTAGATACCAAGCGGAAAGAAAACCAAGTTTACAAAATAGACATGTAAATGAATATTTCGCTCGACAGAGCTTCTGTCTTTGTTCGAAACTACGTACACCTCAATTTTTTGCCTAGTAAGCCCAGGAAGGAAGGATGCACGGAAGCCCGAGGGTACAGGGCGCAACTTCCTTCCTCCCCATCCATTTTCACATTATCGACTTACCATGATAACAGATGAATGGAATAATCGGGTCGTCAGAGTTCGTGAGAGGACCAAGCTTGATAATGTCCCCAAACTCTGTCGGAAGGTCTCCCCGAAAGATGCTTGCGTGTCCTTTCCACCCGCGTAGCACTATGGTACATTACTTGGTCCTACCAGGGCCCAAGGAGATTCTCGTCCATGGGATATTGTGTGGAGTTTAAACGATATGTTGTATTCATGTTCACCAATTCAAGGAGGATTCTGTTCCTCTGAAACTCTTCGACAAACCAAACTCGGATCCGGGCCGAGTTCCGACCGTCATAACTCGAGGGCTTCGGCTCCAACCCGAAGACCGGGCGATGTCTCCGAAAGGGCGTGTTCG
Source organism: Aspergillus affinis (assembly GCF_023601865.1). Lineage (NCBI taxonomy): Eukaryota > Fungi > Ascomycota > Eurotiomycetes > Eurotiales > Aspergillaceae > Aspergillus > Aspergillus affinis. The sequence goes on along the minus strand of NW_026515942.1, from coordinate 36,863 downwards.
ACATCCACGGCTGTCCTTGACTGTCCTCGACGGACGACAGTGCCGCTTTATCGGTTATCTTGACTAGTACAGGTCTTATCCCCTCATGGCTATGGATTATCAACTTATCATGCGCTACACAATCTACTCGTGCGGGGTTGATCGACAGTCATGGCGATCGCCCACTCATGGCCGATCCTCGAACACCCTTCTCTCTCCATCATTCTCTCTCTGTCTTACCTACAGATCTTGAGAATTCTTCACCATGCCTGCACATTCCTACAACAGACCCTGGCTTAATCGAGCTCAGCCACCCGACCTCACGTTTGTCAATGTCAACATCGTCGACGTCAAAGCCGGTCGCGTCATCCCCAACAGCAGCGTTCGGGTCCGCGATGGGGTTATCGCGGGGATCGGACCGGCTGAGCAGACCTCCAGTACTGATTCCACCAAGGTGGACTTGAACCATCGATATGTGTGTCCTGGACTGATTGACTGTCATGTCCACTTAACTGCCACCCCTGGCAGCCCTTTGCTCAAGGACATCTTTGCTGCCAGTCCGAACGCGATCGCATATCGCACGGCGTATGTCGCCCGGGAGATGCTGCTGCGCGGGTTCACGACCGTGCGAGATACCGGCGGAGCCGATGCTGCCTTGAGAGATGCGATTGCCGAGGGTCTCGTTACCGGTCCGCGGCTCTTTATTGCTGGCAAAGCTCTCTCGCAGACGGGAGGACACGGCGACTTTCGGGCTCCGTATCAGGGAGACGAGGCGAAGTGCTGTGGAGGTCACTCGCCGGCACTGGCTAGAGTTTGCGACGGCGTTCCGGCATGCCTCGCAGCTGTGAGGGACGAGCTGAGGCAGGGAGCTAATTTCATTAAGATTATGGTTGGCGGCGGAGTGGCGACCCCGACCGATGCGCTCGACATGCTGCAGTTCACGGCCGAGGAGATTCAGGCCATTACTACCACCGCGGCATATTCCAACACCTACGTCACAGCGCATGCCTATACCACAAAGGCAATACGTCATGCGGTGGACAATGGAGTCCGCGGTATCGAGCACGGCAACTTCATCGACCCAGGGACGGCCAAATACTGTCAGGAAAAAGGCGTCGTGTTCACACCTACCCTGGTGACGTATAAGGGAATGTCTGAACCTCCGTTCGATAACTTTCTCGATGAGTTTAGCCAGGCTAAGAACCGGGAGGTACTGGCTAGTGGACTGAAAGCTTTGAAGACTCTTAATGCCGCGGGTATAACTATCTGCTATGGGTCCGATCTTCTAGCAGGCATGCATCCGCTGCAGAATCAAGAGTTTAGCATTAGATCCGGGGCGTTGAATGCACTGGATATTTTGCGTTCTGCAACCGTTAACGCGGCAAAGTATATTGGAATGGAAGGAAAGTTGGGCGTTATTGGTGAGGGAGCGATTGCAGATTTTCTGGTCTTGGACAACAATCCGCTTGATGATATCACAGTCTTGGATAAAGTCGACAGATCCTTAAAGGCAATTGTCAAGGACGGACGCATTGTGACAAGCAAACTGGATAGCTTGGCTGTTGATGCTTTGTATGATCCCCATCGTATCCAGTCTCCGGTGTAGGGTTAAGCCGGAGGGTTACTTTGTTTAGCAGTAGAGTCAACTTCAATTGACTCGATTGTCTAATTTAAAGGGTCTTTATTTCTATGAAGTTAACTTCACATGATTCAACCATGATTTCATAGCCTGTATCCAGTAACATTACTGCCGAAGCTCTACAGGAAGCTTAATTAAGCTCGAAATAAACCTCGTTTCCGGCATGGCTTGGCAGATGCTTCTCACTCGGCATCTATTTCTCGAAACTCCCAACGAGGTGGGATAAGCTTCTAGGTCCCTGTTTATGTACTGCTGGCCGAATCTTTCACATGAAAACGCGTCACCTTACGACATGAAACTCAAGAGGAATGTGTCAAATACTTCCAAATCAAAGTTACGTCGTCTTCCACAAGCTTCGTGTCATGAATTGCGCAAGATTGAAAAAGCATATAAACCCTTCTTTTATCTCACCCATCACGAGCAGGGAGTCGCTTCAGATTATTCCAAATCCCCAATCAAGCCGTTAATATCACTGAATAAACCATCATGCAGCAAATTAGTCTGTCTGAGGCCTTGCAGCCACCACTTTCCACTTCCCAGGAATGCATCGTTCCACTTTCCCCTGACATCTGCTTCGGGGCAGGTGAGTGGACCTCAATTTCATTTTCTTGGAAGGAATCCCTCGGCTTACGGGCCCAGTGACGATGGGCGGTTACATGCCTGCCCTTGCAGCTAAATATGCCGTGTACTACGCATCGAAACATCCTCGCTTGCAGTCTCAGGCGAGTCTCCGGATGATGAACGCCCAGTTCTATCGACCATTGCTCCCGGCTCGAGGGCCAGCGAGGATGGTCCTTCGGGAAATTAGCGTCGGAAAGGCATGGTCTACTATACGCGTAGAGGTGTTCCAGCCTGCCAAATGTCAGGAGGTGGCGGTCTCCGTGGACATGCTGTATGTGTTCCGGTTCCACACTACTGATGACATTAATTGATAACGCCGCCTTAGACTCTCCGATCGGTCGGTCTCCTCCCTGACTCGACCTACAAACTGGACTCTCCACCCACCACCTAGTCCCGTGGACCTCGCCAAACTGGAAACATTTTCTGACCCCGGTTGGATATGTTATCATACTGCGTTCAAGCCGACCGGGTTTAAACGCGCCCATTCTTACGTGAAGCATTATATCCTAGTCGACTGGCGCCCTGATACCCCATTCATCGAGCAGTGGATCGCCCCCGGCTGGAACTGTACGCCTTCTGGCTCATCCCCAGAGGACGGCAAGGCTGGCAAAGACACGCATCCGCGTTGGACAACCGATATGATACCATTTATTATGGATGCAAGTCTTCCTCCCGAGTGTAACTTCGTATCACCGAAAGATGATAAACGAGAACATCTCATGAGCACGACGGCCATTCTACGTTTCGCCGCTGCTCAGAAGAAAGCGAGGGAGCGAGGTGACCCTAATTGGAGAGACTTGCCCAACGATGGCTCAGAGACCTTTGATGGGTCTATAGTCAATGTCACGTTGGCTGTCTCAACTGACATCAGGAAAGAGCTGCCGGAGGAAGGTGTCCGGTGGCTGTACTTGAGGAATGAGGTCAAGAGTATTCGGAATGGTGGAATAAACGTGGAAACCCTTCTTTTTGATGAAAAAATGAACCTCGTGGCAGTCACTCACCAGATCGGGCAGTTGATGTCTGCTGAGAAAAAGGAAACAAAGAAAGAGAGTCGGCTGTAGCAGTTACTAGCGTATAGTACTTAATCAAAATGGAAATAGATTGGAGATTAGTAAGTTCACAATCACACATTCAGCAATTAAATAGTATGTTTGACGGCCCCTCAAAAACGAGACAAGACATTAAAACTTTTATATATATCACCTCAACGTTACCCCAGAAATCTTCCCGTTGACCAGCAACTCCGCTCCTACAAAATTCGTCCCTTCACCTGGTTGATCTTTTTCACGTTGACATCCTTCCACATAATCACCGATCCCAGAGTGAAGATGTACAAACACGTTGCCGCAATCAACATCAGCCTCTGCGTTTCGCTGTAGCTCCGATTGATCGCGTTACGCGCGTCACTGCCAATGGGGTATCCCGCTTGGACATCCAGATCGCCGTAAATGTTGGCGAAGTTGTCCAGCTCGCTTGCAGGCAGATACTTCATGAGTCTCCCGGGGAAAATTCCCATCCACATAGCACCTGCGATAGTGGAACCAACGGCACTTCCGATGGAGATCACGGCGCCCTCGATGGCCAGGACGGCGGGTATGTCTTGTTGGGTGGAAACGGCCATCACGGTCATTTGCTCGCAGATAACGAGTGTGCCGCCACCGAAGGCGATGAAGATCTGACACATAACAATGTAACCGATGTTGGTGTCTGCTTCACGGAACTTGATCATGAGCCCGACGCCAAGAATAGTGATGGGCACGCCGAAGTATAACGCCGTCCACTTGAGACGTCCGTTGTATCGGATCAGAACACCCATTACAAGACTCCAGAAGCACGAGCCCACGGTGTAGATGTTGGTGATGTAGGTGGCATGGGTGATGGATTGATTCATGACCACGATGAGCAGAGAATAGAAGTAGTTGTCCCACATGTACCAGGCCGTGTAGATAGAAGCCGCCATGGTGTAGGTGAAGAAAACGGTAGGATTCTTCATCAGCTTCCAGGGAATGAAGGTGACCGGGGCCCAGAAGCGCTCGTACAGGGCGAATGTGATGATGAGAAGTCCGCCGATAGTCACGAAACAGATGATCAGCGGCGAGCGCCATCCATCGGCCTGCTTAGTATAGAGGTTAAACGAGAGGAGGAAGAGTGCAATACCGGTCACGAGGAGCAGGAGGCCCAGCGCGTCAAATTCTTTAAGGTAGTAGACGATCGACTCCCACCAGGTACGGTTGCTGTTGCGCTCAGGGACCAGCCCCGCCTTAATGGCTTTGCGTTGATTGTAGTAGAAGAGGAAGAAGAGAGGCGAACAGACGACAGGCAGGATGATAGCCCACATGCCAAAGCCCCAGCGGAATCCCATCGTTTTAAGCACACTCTCGGCGGCGGGTCCATAGGCCCAGGTTGTAGCGATGTAAGGCGATGCGACGAAGGCGAACCAGAATGCTCGGTTACGCAGAGCAGAGGTATCGGCGATGAAGATGTCCATGGTGAAATTCATGCCGCTGGTACCGATGGCGTGGAAGACCTGCGCAGCGCAGTATGTTTCGACGTTGTTGCAGCCAGCCATCATGATCAATCCGACGGTGAGGGAGCCGAGCATGACTGCAAAACCCTGCGGTCGGCCCCAGATATCCATGAGCTTAGCGTAAGGCAATTTCATGAGACCGCCCATAAGACTAGAGAGGATCTGCGTGGTGGCTGTCAAGGAATGCTGCTTAAAGGAACTGGTGACATATGGCGTGAGGGTCCCGATGATACTTGAAGCAAATGCCATCACGAAATGAATGATCCAGATCCTTTTGCAGGCAGTGTTAGCCGGGTGTCAATGGATTGGGTACTGGAAATCACTTACAGGGCGTAGGCCAAAACAATATGCTGCATCGACCAGACTTGGGTCATAGCCTGTGCCGCCTGCACACCATGCTGGAAGTTCGGATTGACCAACTCACTCTCACTATCTGACCCGACCGCAGGAGTCGATGCCTGGGCCTCCTTGCTGTCAGACACCGGCACGGCTTCATTGTCATGTCGTACCTCCTTCTCGGTCACAGGGACCTCGTCCGGCTTGAGAGGAAGTCTGAATTTCATCTTGATGACCGACACACGGACAATACTTGCTGGAACTCACTGATCGGGCCCTGAGAATCCACGGGAAGATCCATTCCTAAATACCGCCATGCTTACCCACCGTGTGGGAAAATCCGGAACGGAGTCCGAGACAAATTCCAAACCCTCGCTTGCACTAGTGTCGAGAGATAACAAGGAACCCAGGGGCTGTCTTGGGCAGACCAACAGGACGCTAGATGACCGGTGCACCTTAGGGGCAAAGTATGGCAGTTGGCAACTTGTCCGGTGAATTGTAAGAGGCCAGTACCTTAGATGGGTGGAGCGCAGGGATAAATTTGCCTTATCTGATGATCAGATAATTTGATTGAGTTCGGCCCACTTGCGGATTCTGGTTAAACTGGTGTCGGTAGGGCGCGGCTCGAGGCATTTTAGAGGGTCTTGGGGGTGTCCGGTGGTCGGAGACTTTACATAACGGGACAAGGCTGCGGGATGCTAGTGATTGGGATGCAGTGTAACCCAGGAAAAACAACAAAATCTTTCTCCTCCGTCAGACAATCGACCGACTCAAGCTCTCAGCCCTCCAAATCTAAGAAATACACAATACTACCACTCAGCGCCGCCGCGATCACGCTGCCATGATCTTCGTCCGGGTACTCCCTTATCTCGACTGATCGCAATCGACAGCCAGGCACCAGTCGATCGTACATTTCCTTGCAATTTTCATTCATGCGACGTTCCATTTTGCTCTGGGCCCGTCGTTCAAAACTCTCGTCCGATTCGCCTTTGTCACGAGCAGGGAATTGTTCTCTTGACCCGTAGCACAGGCGAAGGGCAGGCCGAGAATCCAGAACCGGGTCTAGAAGGAAGCCCGATTCCTCGGCGAGAACAAATCGGTCATTCCACCAAATCGAAGGACTGGCCGCTAGATAAGTGTCGAAGCTAGCCGGGCGTGTAAACAAGGAGTGGAGCACGAAGAGGCCGCCGTACGAGTGCCCGAAGAGTGCCGTCCGCGCGAGCTCGAGGCGTGGAAATACCGACCCTAATAGAAACGGCTGCACGACCTTCGTGATTAACTGCAGGAATTTATCCGCGCCACCGTACTCATGCGGCTGAGGCTGGCCATCGGGGCCTTTCGGTGCCGTGAATTTCTCGCAAGGAGGCGTCAGGTCATACCCTCTTCGCGCATCCCAGAGACTAGCAGTGTCAGTGAGCGGGTATCCGATGCCCACGACAACGGTGCCGGGCTTCTGCGGCTGCAGGGCCTGTCGCTGTCGCACGACTTCCGTGGCAGTGAGGAACATGGCGTTGCCGTCCACCACATAGCTAAGGTGACATCCGTTATTCTACCATGATCCAGTTTCACGCGGGATGGAACCTACAGCACATTGGCGCGAGTACATGGGTCGGTCGGCCAGTCGAGCGGCCAAGAAACTTGAATGAGATGGCTGTCACTGGCCGCCCCTTCCGCAACACGCCACGAGGAAATATTCCGCACGGAAAACTCATCGGAACGAGTGAAGGTCCAGCGCCCGGCAGGTTTCGACAATTCTGTCAGCAAATGCTCGGCCATGGCCAAAATTCGACCAGGATTTAGAAAAACAACAATTTGCAAAAGCAGCCCTATGGCCCAATGTGAAAGAGAAAACAAGGATAGTCAAATACAACGACCGCTACTGCGCCAAGATTCGTATAACTATTATCTCGCCCGAGAATTCGCTTGATAGCACCAATACCGGAAAGAGCCTTGGGACAGGAAGAACTAATTGATCTCTGGAGGATGGAGAGGAGAGGTCCGAAAGCGGAGTATTCCACGACGTGGGCAAAGCAGCGAGCCCGACTAAAGCCCTAACTAAGTGTACTAGAGGAAGGCTCGCGGTCAACTTCCGAGCTTGGCGGCTTGGCACGCGTTATCTGATTCGATCCTGTCAGTCCGCGATCGATCGATTAGATTAGATACTGCGCAGTCCTTGTGCATGGAATCGAACACCACGCAATGCATCCACTTCCGCAATACGAGGTCTCGGCTTTGCGGATGGAAAGGCTTGTTTAAAGGCCGTTGTGTTCCCATTATGGTGCTGGACCACGTGGCTGCTTTGATTCTCTATTCGCAGTTATTCTTCCTAGCCGGTGAGGCTAATCATGGCGAACGACACGGATAAAGGGACCGTGGCGGGGGTATCGGTCGATCAGACTCATGAAATTACTCCGAACATATCGGATAATGATGCTTTCCGCGAACTTACCTCCCCGACTAAAGATGTTGAGCGAAGACCAGACGCCGGGAGCCTGCAGGCGGGTGTTCAACGGGCAGATATATTGCGCAACACGTGGAGCAAGCAAGGTTTGATCACAGCTTTTGTGGGGTATGTTTTTGGCTATCATGATAGAAGCTCAGATATACTGAATTTGGACTTGCGCTTGATTCAGTCTCTTCCTAGCGACCCTTGCCATCAACTTTGGTGACTATGCCACCCAAGTTTACGTTCCGTATACCACCAGCGCCTTCAAACAGCACTCAGCTATGAGTGCTGCTCGTGTGGTAATGAATATCACACGTATCTCGGCCTACCCTATCATTGCTAAGCTAGGTGACGTACGGTATTTGACACCACCTGCCAGGCTATCGTTGACATGGCGCAGGTATTCGGTCGAGCTGAGATGTTTATCCTTTCGATCTTCGCCTCTGCCTTGGGATATGTGATCTATGCGGCTTGCCAGGATATTCCACAATATATTGTACTAAGCACCAAGCAACTAACATAACCAAGCTAATGTCAACATAGGCAGCAGGAATATTTGAGGCCATCGGTTCAACTGGCTACGCCCTCACGCAACAGGTTTTCGTGGCAGATGTGACCACTTTGATTAACCGTGGCATCTGGTCAACACTGCCAGATTCGCTAACCACGATACCTACATTATACCTTGGCACCATTGTGGCCCAGCGCATCTTAGATCACTCAACATGGCGCTGGGGATGGGGAATGTGGGCAATCATTCTGCCAGTTTGTTCGGTACCATTGATTGCTACTATGTTGATTTACCAGCATCGAGCTTCAGTGCAAATGCCCAAGACTTCAGGAGCAGATTGTATCCCCTCTCAGCCACTATGGAAAAGGACCTTCGATCTCCTCTGGGTTCAGCTTGATCTTCCTGGAGGGTTACTATTAGTCGCCGGTCTATCTCTCCTCCTCATCCCATTATCACTGACGGGCGCAAACAACAGCAACGCCTGGCATAAGGGATCATTCGTTGCCATGGTAGTTCTTGGTATTGTACTTCTCGTTGCCTTTATCATATGGGATGCCCGGTTTGCCAAAAAGCCTTTCGTCCCGTACCGAATGATCAATAATCGTACGGTTGCAGCAGCATGTATTCTCGGCGCATTAGACTTCTTCCATTACTCGGTGTTCTCGGTCTTCTTTACCAGCTACCTGCAGGTAGCAGGACATTTCAGTGCCGGTCATGCAACCAGAATCGAGTACGGCCCTCTCCACGGCTCATTTTACCAACCCAAAGCTAATGGGACAACAGCAATTCTCTGCGAGTCGCCTTCCAAGTCTCTGGAATTTTCGTCGCATTTTTCATGAAGTATACAAAACGCTCACAGGTATGGGTCTTCACCGGTGTGCCGCTCTGTGTACTCGGTATGGGCGTCCTACTATATCTCGTCGACATGGGAAATAGAAGAACAGGCAACGAGGCAGCGTTTGTGACTGCGAAAGCACTGATCGGTATTGGCCGAGGATTCTATCAGACTGCTTCGCAGGTCTCTGTCCAAGCGGTCGTAACTCGGCAGGAGGTTTCTGTCGTTACGGCCGTGTTCTTTGCTTCGATGAGTGTGGGCGGGGCTATTGGAACAAGGTTAGTGATTCATTTCTCCCTCGGTCAGTACTTTTCATTTGCCAACTAACTTTTGTGGCTTAAAGCGTGGCCGGTGCAATATGGCGCAGCACTCTTCCGTCAAAACTTCAAGAGTATCTACCCGACGATGCCAAGTCGCAAGCAAAAGCTATCTTTGGATCCATCAAAGTGGCCCAGAAGTACACACTCGGGAGCCCGATTCGAGAAGCCGTTGACCGCAGCTATCGCGAGTCGCAGCGGTTGCTGGGTATTGCTGGACTTGCTGCTTTAGCCCCGATGTTGATTGTGATGTTCTTTTTGAGGAATGTGAAGTTGGATGAGAGGTTGGAGACCGAGGAGGGGGATGAGGGTCAGACGCAAGGGAGGGGAAGGGATAGATCCTGAAATATGCAAAGGAACTGATGCACACCAACTAGTGTGGTGGTTTATGTCTAGGACAGTAAAGGGGAGATGGAAGGTGCGCTCTTCTAAAGGATAGAGTTCTCAGTGGAACTGTTACAGTGAAGTATGGAGCAAAATCAGCCAGATGTTAAATCGATTCAGAAGCTATGATCAAGCATTTAGCCGTCTATACTGGGTATTTCATAGATTATAGAGTTCCTTCGTCAATTTGGAAGGCGTCAGCATCTTCGGTTAATAACATGAAGGATAGATCTGCGAGTCCTTCCATACCAAGGTTCCGGAAAGCTTCCCGGTTTTCGAGTGACTACAGAGCCCATGGATCGTCTGGGCTATCGTAGACATCCTGTTGACCAGGAAGAATCGAGTCTACAGGTACGGGAGCGTCAAGCTCATTGGCTATTGCGAGTTCTTGGGAAGACATCGCTCCATCCTCGGCGACAGGTACGACGGCCCGTAAGCCTAGGTCGAGTCGGTCCGCGAGATCTCCTGGCGCTGGACATGGCTGTTCACAGGACGACAGGGCTCCATTTGTGGGTATAGCTTACCGGTTCCCTTCCTCAATCGGCTTCATGGCTTCATTCTGAAGCTCTGTGAGGACTACGACATATCTTTGCGCATAAGTCATGTCGGTAGAGCATGCTGCTAGATCACTCAGGCCTTGCTACGCGAGGCCCAGGTGCCGTTTTCAGACGTGAGGGGCTTTTGAGCGGTTCTGTACAGCATACGGGTAGAGTGCAACGAGCACAGAGAACACATAGTAAGGAGTAAACTGCACATAAGTTAGCACTTTTCCGCAGTACACATTGAGGCTTTACGTGACCAAAATGCTGAATATATTTCCTATTTTATAACGAGCTCTCTAAGTTTCTTGATAATTGCGGTCGCTGCATCCAAGTATCTCCGAATACTATACTGCAGACTCGTTTGGCTTGCATTCCCGTGGTTCGAATTAGACGTAGAAGGCATCGTCAACAAAGCCTGTGGATGGAGTAAGATTATAGCATGCGAATAGGCCAATTGTAGGACCGTGTGTTGTCGGCGAAAGATGGGCATCATAAGCTCAGTCTTCAAGATGTCAAGAAAATCGCCAAAGTCGTCACGCCATTGATTGAGCTGGCTATCATATAACCGCATCACCTCTTCCTGCCTTGAATACGACAGGCGCCTTAGGCCGTAAAGATCGCGCAAGATGCCGCTGACTATTCTCAAGAGTTTTCCGAGTTTAAGCGGAGTCCATGATATTGGGGGTTACACACTCACTTGGCATGGTAGGATCTTATTTAGCTGGCGTACTAGATATTGGCCCAGTGATCATGGTCCCCGGCTTGGTTCTGCCCAATTTCGGTCCTCTCCCGGCTGTTCGTCAGGTTGTACGTGCAGATCCCCTTCTCTAAAGCTGACCGGAAGAATTTGTCTTGCTAGGTGGTTCTCGGGTAGACCTAGAAGCCGGATAATATATCCTAGCTGTCTAGATTCTAGTAGGGATTCCGCTGGTGTTAGACCCGCCCCCCTAATAAGAGGGCCGATAGGGGTAGTTCTGAACATTCCCGTGATTGCCCGAGCTTGTCGATTAAGTAGTTACTGTATCCCTTCTAGCCGGTCTTTCTGGCCTATGCGTTTCGCTCGTTCGGCCGGATGCCCTGCTTGAGCTCCTGATTTCTGGCGGTTCCTGGCTCCTCGATTGGTTCGACAAGGATTCTTTTAGCTGGTTTAAGGTTGCATTAGGCCGTATATCGCCCTGAGAGCGTCTGTAGCTGGGTGTTGGGGTGTCTGGTACCCCTAAAGTCTCTGGGGATTGGGAGGCCACGTATCCCGCTCGCGGAGTTGACGCGTGCGAAGCACCACCACCATGGGGTTCTGGGGCCTCTATGGCGGTTTATTGGGGTCTAGAGGCCTCTGCGGTTCGAATGACGCGAGAAAAAGACGTGATTTCGATAATTGCTGATTTTCATGTTCCCTCCGACGATCCCGTTTACTTCATTTCCGTAGCTACATAGGTATGATATTAGTCCAACCCTAATTTGGCCTAGATTCATTGCAGGAGGTAGGATCTGGGGTAGGGCTTTTCGAATACAGTGAACGGTTCTCACCCTTTCACAGGGAGAGCGGCCCAATGTCCATGTCCGAACTTGCAGTAGAAGCAGCGACCTTCGTCTGAGAGCTTCTTCTTTTCTGTGCTCAGAGCAAGGTAGCCAGGGCTAGCCGATTTCGCAGAGGGTTGGATCAGTGTCACGGCCGCTGGAGACGCACCTGTAGTCGCTGGCTTGCCGGTCGGTCCACCTGAAGGGGCTGGAGTCGTGGTACGCTGGTTGGTCTTGAGAGAAAAGCGTTGACTCTGGCGATTATCAAGGCGCGTAAGAATCAGACAGAAATTCTCATAATCGACATTGGGATCGCTGCTTGGATCGTCTAACTAGGTCTACAAGCGAGGTATTAAGCGCTGATAGAGATTCTCCTTCCATTCCTCCTTAGCAAGCTCTGCCTCAGCTTTCATCGACGACTATTTCCGCTGGCGATCCTACCCGACAGTGGAAGAGAACATTAAGAAGATCCAGGAAGAAGACATCCCCCGTATTAAGGAGTGGGCGCAGCGAACGGGGGCATCCTTTGCCGCTGAAAAGACTGATTTAATTCACCTTACCCGGCGGAAAACGACACACGGAAAAGGGCAAATTGTTATAAACGGCCAGGTTATCAAACCGGGCGACAATGCCAAGCTTCTTGGAGTGATCTTCGATAAAGAGATGCGTTGGAAAGAACATGTACAGAAAGCGGTTAAACGAGCAACCAAGGTGAACATAGCCTTAAGTGGGCTAAGGCACCTCCGACCAGAGCAAATGCGCCAACTGTATCAGGCATGCGTCACACCAATTATAGACGACGCATCGACGGTCTGGCACAATCCGCTCCGAGACAAGATATATCTTCGGCTCCTAGAGACAGTACAAAGAACGGCTCTCATCCGAATCCTTTCAGCCTTCCGGACAGTTTCCACGGTGGCACTCGAAGTTGAATCCTACATGCTACCCACTCACTTGCGACTCAAGCAGCGGGGACAGACGGTGGCTGCTCGCTTCAGCACGCTACCAGAAGACCACCCGGTCCATGAAGTAATCAAGCGAGCAAAGGAACGCAGCACTTATACCGGCTCCGGAGCCCGCTTTCCCCTCGCCGAAAAACTGAGAACCATGGACCTTAGGCGGCTGCTGGCCTTAGAAACAATCGACCCAAAACCACTAGCACCGTGGCGAGCCCAGCCGTTTATAGAAATTGAGATCGAGCCGGATCGAGAGAAAGCTCAGGCTAACGCCCTGGCGAAGCAATCCACAAGAAGTATTACAGTCTTTTCAGATGCTTCAGGAAAAGAGAATCAACTAGGGGCCGCAGCAGTAGCGCTTGACCTCAACCGGCAGATAACGGGGTCTCGACAAGTCAGTATCTGTTCAATGGAATACTGGTCAGTCTACGCGGCTGAGCTCATGGCAATCTACTATGCAATCGGGCTGGTTTTTCCACTGGCACGGAAGAACCCAAGTTACTACAACTACGACCCAAAGCCCAGCGACAATCCTTAGCGATAGTATGTCTGCACTACAGGTGATTGCAAAGTCATGAAACATGTCAGGCCAGCGAATTATTCAAGCTATTCATCAGTCTGCCGGAGAGCTCAAAGCACGAGGAATCCCAATGCGATTACAATGAGTCCCGGGACATTACGGTGACCCTGGGAATGAGACGGCAGACCGTCTGGCCATGATATGGGGTCGGCCCATCAAAGAAATGTAACTATTCTCAATATGCTGGAGTGTCCTTACTGCGCGGCAGTTCACTGGCTGACAGAAAGCCCAAGGTCTTTCAAAATGATGGTAGCTGCCTTCTCACCAATTGCATATGCAGTGGTGGCTGTGTTTGCGCCAATGTTTTGAGGAACGATGCTCAGGTCCACGAGCTTCAGGCCCTCAATGCCATGAACATTGAGGTCGGCATCAACCACGCCGCCATCAGCCAGCGCGCCCATCTTGCAAGTACCCAGTGAATGCCAGGTGGTGCCGACATTCTTGCGCACCCAGCCCTCAATGACCTTGTCGTCCTCTGCAGTGTATTGGATGTCAGAGATGTTCTTGTCATTTGGCTTGTCCAGCTTGACAAGGGCCGCGGCCGAATTCTCGGCAAACGGCGGATGCGCGCCAACAAGCTCTCCGCGATAAACATGCATTCTGCGCACGATTTCTCGCTGCTTCTTGTACGCCCAAATGAGCTTCTTGACATCCAATTCACTGTTCAAGAATCCAGTCTCAAACGCAATATCCGCGTCGAGATCTGGGCTTGTGATGTGGACGTGGCCTCTGGCGTAGGGGTAGACGGTAAACAAAGAGGTCGCGAGGTATTGTGCTGGCTCAATGGTGGACGGATCACCGGGGAAGCCGCCCAACAAAGCCATTAGCGCCAGGGGCTTGTTGGGAGTGGAGAGATAGTCCCTTGCGTATGCCGCCTCGAATTCAGGTCCAAGGGCAGTGACGTCGGCCTCAGTGGGACGCAGCTTGCAGGAGGCATCTTGGCCATTCCACCCCATGATTGGCGCATTTGATTTGATTAACTCTTCCATGTTAATTCTACCGGCCAGGGGGGCGTCAAACGTCTCGCTTGGCTCCAAGGCACTGTAGTATGGCTGAGTCAAGAGATGATGATCCTGGTAGTTCCGGCCGATTCCAGGGATATGGGCGACAACAGGAACGCCGGCCTTGTTGAGAACGGCTTCGTCGCCGAGACCGGACCTCTCTAGAAGCAATGGGGTTCCGAGAGCGCCACAGGAACCAATTACAAGCTTCCTGGCCTTGATGCGTTGAACATTGGTGTTGTCCTTTTGGAAGGCAGGGTTTGGCTTGAACTCAACACCCACAGCTCGTTTGCCCTCGAAAAGGATCTTGATAACCTTGGTCTCAACGAGGACGTGGAGGTTTGGGTGTGCTCCATCTTCCAGCCTCGGATGCAAGTAGTTACTGGCGGCATCCTGGCGGCGGCCATCTGTGCCGACAAAGCGGAGGGCACGTTGAACGCCGTTGCTGGTGTCGAGGTCTTGAAGATCCTTGACCGTCGGGTAGCCTACCTCGTTGGCGGCAGCAATGAATTGATCTGTCGCACGCTCAGAGCAGAACGTTCCCTGGGACACAACAATAGGGCCATCTTTTCCATGAACAGAATCAGGGCCAGGGCCATAATACGTCTCAAGCTACAACGAGTAATGGCAGGTTAGTCAACACTGTAGTACAAAATGGCAAGGCCGCAAGGGTCACAGAGCGCAGCTTTAGCAATCCATTAACCTACTTTTTTTAAGAAAGGGATCATTTCATCTGTGGACCATCCGGGAGTGGCCCACGAATCCCAATCATGGCGTTGAGCACGACTGTACATCATCAAGTTGATTGACGAACCTCCGCCCAGAACACCACCGGTTGGGACGGTCATTTCGCGGTTGTCCAACTGTGGCTCCGCATTTCCCTTGTAGAACAGGGTTGCGGTACTGGTGGGAAGCAGTGCAGTTGCGAAAAGGAGCGGGAACGCAATCAAGTGGTTGCCCTTATTGTTCTGCCCGCCCTCTACTACGAGGATGGACAGCGAGGGGTCGGCATCGGCGAGCCTGGAAGCAACGACGCACGCCGCGGTACCGCCTAACGAGAGAGAAGCAGCTTGTTAGTATAAACATATGGTGAGCAGAAGAGGTGGATGAACAAACCGCCGGCGACGATGATGTCGACCTCGTCGATGCCTTCGGGTAGCTGAGTGTAAATGCCCATAATGTTGGATGTGATGGTGCGGGGGATGGTGATGGAACCAACTGCGCGCAGTGGATGGGATGACGCTAGGCTTAATAGCTCCGTGTCGGTCGCCCGACTCGCATCAACCCTGCTGGATGTTTATGACGCGTGTATCCCTGCAAGTTTCTGGTGCCAACCACTTGATTTTGTTGGACAAGGCTGGCTGGCTTGTTACCCACTACCTGCGGTCAGCAACGGGCGGGCGTCTCAGACATGGCCGTAGGTTTGCGGGGCTGGATATACAGCGCCCACAGCTAATGACTAGGTTCATCTTGGGTTACATTGCGCTACGCCCTGTAACATGGTCCCTAGTTTGCCCGTGCGCTGTTTTAGGTGATGGATGCTGCCTCTCTTGCTTGCCATTTGCTACTCCAAAACTTACTGTACCTCACATCTTGCTATGATGCACTTGCTGTACCGCAGCTTTAGGATACATACAAAAACTTATGAGCAATTAATATTGATTGAGAAGATTACAGTTGTCTCATGCTAACAGTAATGTATGACGTAGATCCAAGTTAGCTTGGAGCAGACAAGTGCGTTACTGCAGATCGGTAAAATCCAGCTTCTCAAATTTGAGAGGAAGGGCAATTAGGAAACCAAGCGCTGCACCAAACAAATTCAGGTAAAACACAGAGGCCACACTCTGCGTAACTGCGTTGGTGACCTGAGCACGAACATGTTCGGTCAACGTCGCGAACAGGCTACTTCCCGCCCCATCAATGGCGCCTCTAATTTCGCCAAGAGGAACGTTTGGTAGAATGGGCGATATCTCCTCCGTGGCATGGTTGATAAGAACAGACGTGGCGATGCCCAGTGACAAGGCTAGACCACCCATCTGCGCACAAGAGAAGAACGCCGTAACGTCCTTTCGTGCCGCCTGTGGACGCTTCAACTGGCCCACGGTATAGCCGAGCTGAATGACTGGTCCGACGCCGAAGCCTTGGATAATGGTATAGCCACAAATGGCAGCCCTAGATGTGTGCGTGTGGATGCTGGACAGCAGGCCGTTGCTAACAAGGAGCAGCGCACTGGCCCAGATGAACCAGCACTTGTACCACGGGAACTTGGGCAGAAGTCCCCCGCTGATGCCGGCACTGACCACAACAGATGCCACAAATGGCAGCGTGTAGACTGCAGAACGCATCGAAGAATCATGCAGCGCAAACTGGAAAAGCAGCGGAAGCGTGTAGATGGTGACGACGATGTCAGAAATTGCGACAATCGTCCAGATCCACAGGCCAATCATCAAGGGATCCTTGAAGAACTGCACGGGGAAGATGCGATCCGACGTGAGAATGTGGAATTTCTGCTGCAGAGCAAACATGATCCATAGCAAAGCAGTGGCAACGTAAAGTCCAATCATCTGGCTGCTATCCCAGCTGTACACGACGCCGCCAAAGCCCAGCAGCATGACTGTCGACACGACGGAGCCAAGAAACAGCACAGCACCCAGATGGTCAATTACCTTGATCACATCCATAACCCCCAGAGACACGCTAGGTGGCGCCGAAGGCATGATCCAGATACACGCGGGGGCGGCAACGGCGGCAACGCAGATGTTGATGTAAAAAGCCCATCTCCATGTGGCAGGCGAATCAGCAAACGCAGATCCGATAATGGGGCCAAGGATGGTTCCCAAGCTCCACGCCATGCCGACAATGTTGAGATATTGGTTTTGTTCTTTGGCAGTCGTCATTCCGGTGATCATGCTAATGGTGCCGACGTAGATGCCGGAGCCGCCAGAGCCAGCCAGAGCGCGACCCGCGATGACAGCGCCAATGGACGACGCTGAGCCAATAACCGCAGATCCTACTTCGAAGATGAGCAGGGCGGCGAGAAAGACAAATTTGCCATTGAGGAACTTGTTGAGCTTCGCCCTGTGAACAAAAGTGTTGGTAGTCGGTACGCCAAATGCGCTCTGCTGCTTGATTATCTTACCATATGGGGTTGGTGCCAACTTCACCCATGGGATATGCCACTGAAACCCACGGTAGCATGTCTATGCGGTGGCCAAATGTGTCGGCAATGGCAGGCCGCACCGTTGCTGTCACGGTATTGTCGAGGGCGTACAGAAAAGTGGCCGACAGCAGGGCAACGTTGACAACGAACCACGCAACACCCGTGATCTTGCGCTCGGTCACACCACCGGCAGACGCAGAGGGGCCACTGGCGGTGGCACCCTGTAGGGGCTTTTCAACATGGTCGCTTGTCGACGAAGCAGCTGTCTGTGTCGGCGGCATGATGCAGGACTGGTCCGTTTGCAGTCGCATCGGAAGGATTCAAGCCTGGGAGGGAGAGTGGGCTGGACTTGAGCAGCCCTGCTGACGGGCTTGCGCGGGGAATCAAAAAGTTCTCCTGTGTAAGAGTAGATCAGAACATACAGTAATTGACAGTAACTAACTAACGAGTTAGTGGACAGCGCTCTTTATCTTTATCATAGCCTTGTTGTGCCACCGCGGTCTGCTGACGGGCGCGCAGGGAATCAAAGGTTCTCCTGTGTAACCGTAGATCAAAGCATACAGGGAATGGACAGCAACTAGTTAACAAACAAGTTACTGGATAGCGCTCTTTATCACAGCCTTGTTGTGCCACCTCGGTCACCACCCCACCCCCTTGCGCTAGTCGGGCTGCGGGCGCATCACTTACTGGGATCATAGCTAATTAATATAACTGACTGCGGAGATACTTCTGTTTTGGTGACAGTTCTGTGCATCTTGTGTACTACGGGCGTCCACAAATACAAGAAAGCACTCACATACAGGGGCTGAAAGGCGAATTTTAAAGTACTTAATATGTACATCCTGGTCGGTGGGTAGAATACCTCATTGTAGCCTTAATAAAACTGTCAAAGGGATGCGCCCGCAGCCTCGATTGTAGTCACAGAACATCGAACACACCCGGTTGTTCTGGCCACAGCCTACAGCCCGATTTGCAATGCTATCCCCCCTCAACCGCCAGCGTTACGGTTAGTGCTTATTGACTGTGGTTCAACTTGGTATAATCTCATCGGTCTCGGTTGTTTGTTCCGCAATTGGCGTCAATGCCGGATCAAGAATGAGCTGTACAGGTGAGCTGATAATGATCATCTTTGCCTTAATGGCGCACTCGGAGCCCAACGTCACCGAGGTCAAAGGAGGGCGGACGTGAGGTGAAAGGACCCAGACAGGACAGGGGACCACGCCCCCAACGGGAAAAAGGCACTAACATGGGTAGTAGTTACTCGGTTCACTCACCGCCGTTTGCCTGGAGGTAACTAGACACCTCGCCAAAATCGGGCAGCATTGCGCGGCCACAAGGATTGAACAGCCTGACGATGGCTCACTCGCACTGCGTGGTCCAACATTGTATCCCTTCTTGCTCAAGATTAGACGACGTGAGAGGGGTTGAACACTTCAAAGATGCAGAGAAAGATGATCGGAATAATGAAAATAAATGGCAAGAAAAATATCCTAAGAATGTATATCGTTTATACAGGTCCGAATCTCAAATTGTAAAAAGCATCGCCGATTAAAAAGTATTTATGCGCAAGGCTAATCAATCATGAGCTCGTTGGTCATCATGTCAATGTCCTTCTCGCCAGCAGCCAATGCCCGTATCAATATTGCATTCTCCGGTGAAATACTCAGCCCACCTACTTGACCTTCTGGTTACCATAGACGTCCAGGTTGGGGTTGAACGACACCGCCCTGATTGAATGGGGCTATTCTCGGCCTGCTTTATTCGTCGTCGTACGCTTCACTCTTGAATGTGCCTGTGCGCAAGAGCGGAACATCGCCGCTGTACCAGGACAAGACGCGATCGACGCCGCACATGGTCCAGTAGCGCACAGCAGCCACGAGGGCCGTCGACATGGGATATTGGTAAAAGTCGCCATACCAGTTGCTCTGCAGGTAGTGCAGCCGCGAGTACCTAAGAACCTTGCTCTCCCACTGCTGCAGGGTCGCCTTGCCATTGACGAACTCAGCCGTGCAAAGGGCATGAAACGCCGCCTGGGTGCCGCTGAAGGCTGTGTGCGGACGGAACAGCGACAGTCCGTCGCCAACCAGCAGGACCTTGCCATCTTCAAATGCTGCCTGGTGTGAGCAGAAATCGGTGATGACCTGAATAAAAGGACGCTGGATCTTCAGAAAGATCTCCAGCATTGGTTTGCTGAGTGGCAGCGCCTTGGCTTGCCTCGTTCGTTCAGCCCAGACATCTTGTCGCACACGACCGGACGGGACAATGTTGTGATGGCGATGGCCGTCGAGGCCGTCCTTTAAAATTTCGTCCAAAGATTCCTCTGTCTCGTTTGTGTACCAGAGAAAGTTGAGATACCTTTCGCCGGGCTGAAGCGATCCGTTCTTGCCAGGGATCGTGTACACGATGCAGTGCTGCTTGTCCATCATAAACACAGTGACGCTGCGTCTGAAGAGGTGACGGGTTTCTTCCGACACTTCACTCTCCGGGACAGTTCCCCTCCAAGCAATATAGCCAACGTATTTCCGCT
The DNA here is from genome assembly GCF_023601865.1 of Aspergillus affinis. NCBI lineage: Eukaryota > Fungi > Ascomycota > Eurotiomycetes > Eurotiales > Aspergillaceae > Aspergillus > Aspergillus affinis. The sequence continues at coordinate 16,984 of NW_026515942.1, read as the reverse complement.
CAACGTGGCCTTGGTACTTATTTCGCACAAAAGAATCCGGGCCGTCTGCACCAATCACTAGGTCGGCTTGTATAGTGGCCTTGTCTCCTGATTTGCGGTCCAGCAATGTGAGGCTCATTGTCGTCTTCTTCTCGCCGTCGTCGTCGTCAGGTTGTATTTCACGTTGAATATCGAGAACCTCCTTTTGAGCATGATACACACCCTGACCATCTGCTGGGAAGGGCCAAGGGGATGTAGGGTAGGTATCGCTTGCATAGCCGTCAAAGTTGGAACGAAGCCGGTAGTACATGGTATCCCAGTTTGTAATTTCTCGACGGCCATTGACAAAGGTTTTCAGCTTGTCGTCGCCCACAAGGGCCTGAACACGATGCGACTGGTGGGAGAAGATGCCCTGAATGCGATCGTACTTTTCGAGATATTCCACAGCATCACGTCCTAGACAAACGCCAGCCATGTGGCTTTTCCGTTCATTGTCTTCTTTTTCAATGACTGTCACATTATGACCGCTTTGCTTCAGTGCCACGGCGGTCATCAGTCCCGCCAGAGAGCCTCCGATCTGCGAAACATCAGTTGTCAACGATGCTCCAGTTCCGTGTAAATGGAAGCGCAGGTAAAGCGTACTACAACAATGTTCAAGGGCGGTTGTGACGATATCATTTGTTTGGTGAAAATGTATGATCGGCTATTTATTTCTTGTTCCTGAAATGAAATTATCCGAAGTGTCAATTTACGTGGATGGTGTTCTGCTAATATGCAGGGTATACATGGGAAGGCAGTGTTGAGAGCCGATTCTGTGCTTGCAGCGAGTTGCTGAGAATGCGGCGCAAGTTTGAGCAGCTGATGAACGGGTAACTAGCTAAATCTGTCTGGTTAGCTCAGGCATTGCAACAACGAGGCTCCGGGCTGACATGGCTGCACCAAGATCCAAGCTGTTTTTGTACAGACCGCATTGCATATGAAATGATATACCTGGCCCCCCTCCTTGTTTATTTCCCCCCCTCTTTGTTATTTGGCCCTCCCCCTTAATAGTTGGCCCCCCCTCCAAATGGGGTTAGCGCCCTCAGTATTTTGCAACGTTGTCTTGTACAGTAAGTAGCAAGTGAAGGTGAAAAAAATTATTTTATAAACATTAGAGCGTTGCCTAATAGCGTCAACTCGTAGATCCATGCGCAAAAGAACAGCCAGCTTCAAGTGGAGTGGTAATCTTATTACACTGTCTGGGTAATGGTCTACCGACGATAGCTGGATATCTGGTCTAGTGAATGTTAGGTAGCTTAGTACTAACTTATTATAATACTATATAGCAGTCTGGGTGGTAGAATCCCTATAGGGTTCTATATTAGTCTTTTTAGCTTATATTACACATAGACTACCTACTACAGCGCTTATAGTAGTATATCGAGAGGGGAAATAATATAGAGAACCTACGGAGAAGAGTGGAAAAGAGGACTTAAGTAACTATGGTATTACGGCTTTATAAACCGCTTTCCGAATTTAGTAGTTGGCTTTCCGAATAATAGGATTTGGACTGTCCCCCTAGTGCACTCCGGCCCGCAGGCAGGAAGTGTGCCACGTCGGCCTGCAGGCTGCAGCTGACCGAGCGCTTCAGAGGCCGGAGCCAATTATCCCGGGGGAGGCCAAATAACAAAGAAGGGGGTGCGGTCTCTCCGCGCCAAGTGGAGTTCTGCTGAGGGGTCATGAAGTGTACGACATATACCGTAGGCGAATGACTGGTGAGGGGTCGTGATTTCAGCCTCTCATACACTGCAAGGCCCCACCCATTATGCCAGCCTCTCGACCCCTACAGGCTTCTCGGAGCTTCGCCGGAGGCATCATGGTTGGACTGCGGACGGATCGATATGCCGGCCAACCCTCTCACTCCCCTCAGCGGGCTCGGTTTGCCTGCGGGCATGCAGGGGTGGATGCATGAATACGTACTTCGTAAACGGGTCGATGATAAGAATCGAGTCAGCCTCATCAGATAGGTGAAAGTGATCGACACTAGTCTCGAGCACAGACTAGGGGAAAGTATAGCCAGAGAGAAGTACAGCACCTATTTAGGAAAGGCCATAGGTTAATTGATCCTCCTATTCATAATATCCTATACTCCTACTGAATTACTTTTTTTTTTTTTTTCCGATCACTATTATCGAAGCCTTAATTCTCCACGGCTAATTTTGCACTCTCGACAATTGACTCACACTCTGCTCGACCGATGCTACCTCCCAACAACTGGCCGCTTTGGAGGAAGATGATAGGTGGTTCATAAATAGGTTGGTGTGCTCGAGGCAGGGATAATGTGCTGCAGAGTGGGACCTGAGCGCCCGGAGAGGGCCTATAAGATCGGCGGAAGATGCCGCCAATTGGGCCCCGTCAGGGATCAGGGTCCGCCCCCGAGATCACCCCTGAGCCTCTGAGAGCCTCGGCTAGGTATATCGTTCCAAAGAATAATCCTTCTCATTTATTCTCGTCCCCGAGTTAACCGCTACCGGTATATATGTCTCCACAGAAACAGAACAGCAGCCAGCCAGTCAGTCAGCCGAGGTAGGCTTTGCGAAACCAGACAGGTGTGAGACTTGGCAGTGTATGGACATCCGTCTTTTTTCTTGGTACAGTTGACTTTTATCCATCATCAAACAAAGAGGCAGGATCACTGTGCATTCACCATGACCCATCGCTTTCATTACGACGAGAATGAGCACGCTGCTTCCAAACAAACCATCCACGATGCGTTGGCAGTGATGCACCAAGATGACATCCCTTTTCAGTGGGTTGAAGAAGACGGCAGCTCTCTGCTTGGATGCTATGCATCGCTGAGGTATGGCAGCCTGCTTTCCACTGATAGAAACGCCCATCAGCCTGTGTCATTGCAGCACGAGAGCTCGCTAAGCTCTATTTGCCAAGTTGGCTAGGCTGGCGCTGGGCCAACTAACACTCATTCCTTGAACTAAAATCCACTGAAGCTAACCGGTCAATGCAGCTACAGCCCGGCGTTTGTCGGCCAATTCTTCGAAATGGCCAAGACACTGTATGCGCCCGGCACCGTCAAGCCTCGCAATAGAGAGCTGGCCATCCTTGGCCTCTCCTCTGTGCTGGACGTGCCCTATGTCACCTACTGCCATCGCAAGGTTGGCTCGAAATGCGGCCTTTCTCCTGAGCAATTTGAGGACGCCTTGGCCGGCAAAGTCCCCGCGGATCTGTCCGCCGAAGAGACAATGGCGTATCGCCTCGGTCGCATCCTAGCCGACCTCAAGACGCCACTCGACGACGCCACATGGAAAGAAGCCGTGTCGGTCATGGGAAAGTCTGAGCTTGTTGGCATTGCACACACTGTTGCTGGTTACAGATGGGTTTCGCTGCTGGATCAGATCAATGGCGACAGCCAGCGATGGATCAACAAGGACGCATAATGGTACTTTATTTGCAATGATAACAGAACATGAAGATAGTATCGAGTATACATTGATATTCTTCATTTGATAAACACCCGTTAGATGCAAAATCCATGAGAAAATTCCAATGTAAATTAGCACACAATGCAAGGCAGGCATTCTTGGCTGCAGTGGTAAAACAAGATTTTGACAAAAATATGCCTAAACTCCTGAGCCATCAAGGTATCAATGCGATTACCGTCAAACCAAAGAAAGAAATAAGAAAGAAAGGAAAACATTATACATTTCGAAATGGACAACGACTAGAGTCTCCCAAGTCAAACTATTTTCTCAAACGTTGCGTGACAGTCACAACGCTGTCTACACGAATGGCAGCATCGCCAGAGTCGGGAGGCGGTGTTGTACCATGAATACCCGAGTGAAAGTAAGAGACATCGGCTCTAGCGCCAGCATAATAATGCTCGTCTTTGTGGGGAAATAACTGCGCAGAGCTCTCCTGTGACTCCAGGCTGCGGCCGTCATTGTCAACGCTCTTTTTCATGGTGCTCGAGTGCATCGCAATACTTTGAGATTGCGAATCCGGTGCAGAGTAACTCCGTGATGCGGCAGTGCCTTTGCTGCCCTTGATGGTGCTAAACAGAGAGTGAACTCTGCTGGACATCTTGGAAAAGTAGTTGTTGGCTAGGTACCGGCCCAGCGCAGTCATGGGCGGCAAGCAAATACACAGCATGGTGATGGGCGCCTCGGCACCAACCCAGTAGGCCAGATGAACAACCGAGTCTATAAAGAACGAACATATTAGTTACAGGACAAGGTATCAGGTATTGGAGACTCATGACGTACAGGTAATATCCGAGTCCAAGGTACTACCAGTCAGCAGAACTGTAATGAGTCGGCCAATGGAAACGACAATGACACTGTTTGTTCTTGGTTAGTGGCATGACGCGATAATCATTGCCGCGGTCCAACACTTTACCTGTAACCAATGACAAAGACTCCGATGATGGCCATCTTGCGCGTCGTGGTCATTTGCAGGGTCCAGATCTTCGGCAGGGGCAGCAGCAAGATGATGAGGTCAATGATGACGCTGGGAATTGCGCTTCCAAGCCAAAGGGCGCTGGTGGTGCCGCAGTGTCCAGGTAACGTGGGATTCCAGCCCTTCTCGACGGGATTGCACATAAATACGGTGCCAAAGATGATACCGGCCAACCATGCGCAGTTGAGGCAGTGGGTAGCTACAATGGTGTAGTTGAACCATTTGGAGTTTGCGTGCCAGGGAAAGATGCGAGAGAGAAATAGCAAGGCCGAGAGCTTGGTGAAGAAGAGGCCGATATCGTAGACGAAGTATATTGCATACAATAATCTAAGGAAGATGGATAGATCCTTTGGCTCGACAAACTGAGTGTGGTGGCCGAGGCCAAAGAAGCCCATGGCAAATGCCAGTCCGCAGAGGCCGAGAATAAAGGGCTGCCATGGAAATGAAGTTAGCATTTTGCATAGCTCGTAGTCTTCATTTTCTGCCTCTTCTTCCTCTTCTCACCCCTTTATTTTTTTTGAAAGATCAACCACAAAGTCACTTACCACGGCTGCTAAAGCGGCCCAATCATCCCACCACAGATGCTGAGTATGTCTACCAGCACCGCGTCCTGCATTGCTGCGGATGCATCGCGACCAGAAACGAAGCGAAATAGAGACGATAGTAACGATAGTGACGACAATGAAGAAACCCTTGATGCCTCCGGAAGTGTCATCGTGCACCGCAGAAGGCGGCAAGGGAGCGGGTTGTTGAGACATGCGTAGACAATGCGGGGAGAAATCGTAACAAGGTACGGCAGGCGATCAATATTCGCTTAATAGTGAGTCAAATTTGGCGTATCTGCCACCCTCAACCTTCAACCTTTAGGCAATGGTTTGATGTGAGATTTGGCCTCATTTGGATAGGATGGGATGAGAGACAGACAACCCGCCAGCGGCGGGCAGGTGGTCATGGTTTTTCCCCTCAAAAAAGGCCTTGGAGACGCTACCAAGTTTCGTAGGGTAGGATTGAGCGGAGGCTAGTTGGATCTCTGCATTCCTGGTGAACAAGCACAGCAACTTTTTGATGACAAGGAGGGGGCGTGAGACCTTGAAACGCTGTGCTTATCTGCAGGCTTACGGTCCGGCCCCAAGTAGGATCAGCAAAGACAGGGCCGGACGGGGCCAATCGCGCCGCTAGCCAGCCTTATTGATCCGCCCATGATAGCCATTTATTGCAGCCTCTGGCCTGCATATTGAGAAATGGCTCATACACACCTGCAATTCAGAAAATTCTCAATATGCAGGCCAGGGGCTGTATAAACAATACTACGGTTCACCGCGGTGATTTTGTTAGTACGTTCCACCTGAAACGCTAGTATTCGATATCCCTGCTCGCTTATCTAGGAAAATAATATTGATTTTTAAGTACTTCTTATTGGCCTGGAGAGCTTTCTACTAGATTATTAAGCAAGTATATCAGCCTAAGGCAACTTAGCGCGCAGAGTGGAATGTACTAATAAAACCACCGAGGTCATCCGGAGTACATGTTGCATATGGTCGTATTCTAAAATGCACTACCTTGTTGAGCAGTGGTTGCCTTTTCAAATGGTTGGCATTAAAGCGTGGCGCCGGTCTCCCAATACTCAACACTAACTTACGTACACTTGCATCACCGAAACCTGCGCAATGCGGATCATTTGTCTTCATGGTAATGGCACCAACAGTGCTGTAAGTTCTTTTTTTTGTCCCTCTGGTTTTGGGCGGGCGAGCTTGCGTTCGCAGGCCCAGCCCTTTACGAATAAGCAGAAACAGGTCTGGCCTAACACTACGTTGCATCGCAGATCATGAAGCTGCAGACTGGTAAAGTTGACTCTCACCCCCCTTTTCTTTTTAGTAGGTCCAGTACGCTAAACTAACACCCACCATAGCCCCGCTCATCCACGAGCTGGAAGACGACCATGAATTCGAGTTTGTCGAAGGCACTCTGCAGGCCCCGATGGCTGAAGGTACGGTTCGCAATGACGAAGAGATATCAACTGCTTTGCTAACCGGTATACAGGAATAGGAAGCCTGACAACGCCTGCAGATCAAGTTTTCTACGCATTCTACAACCCAGATGACCCCGCCACGCTCCTCGTGGCCCTGGACCAGTTAAGCAGCTACGTCGACGATCAGGGACCCTTTGACGGTGTGGCGGCATTCTCCGCGGGGGCCGTTCTGGCTGCCCTGTACCTCTTACAGCATTGGCAACAAGGGAAACCGCTGCCATTCCGCTTTGCCGTCTTCTTCTCCACAGCCTCCAGCGACGCCGAACTCGCCCAGCTTAGCCTTGCTCCCACCCCGGGGTGTCTCAAACTGCCCACCGCGCATATCTGGGGCCAGAATGATTTAACTGCCCCGACCGGTGGCGCTAACATGGCTAGCCTATGCGATCCGTCGCAAGCCTTTGTGTCCGTTCATGAAGGTGGTCATGGGTTTCCTCGACAGTCCAAGCTGACCGAGGCCGTCCATATGATGCGACGTGCGATTGGCCGCGCCTCGTCCTGACAGGCAAGGCTTGGGCTGACAGCCAACTACGTATTGATTCGCCCAACATATTTAGCTACTTGCACACATGTTATGTTAATAAAATTATGCACTATTTGTATTACCTTTGTCATTCTCCACGCCTCTTCCATTTCACCTTGTTGCCAACCATCTACTATAGCATATGCAGCCACTATCCGCCGCTTTCGTTTGGCACCTTGCGTATATTACTTGTTCCCTGCCCACGGGCTACAGACTTGGGGTATAACCTCGGGTTATCGCCAACTGAGGCGATTCACATTTCCATTGCTACTTTCTTTCTTCTCCGTACGCTTCCTCCTTGTACATTATTACAACCTTCACACTAGTCATCTTTTATAATCGTTCGCCAAAATGGAGAGCCCTACTACTACCTTGTCGGTGCTGGACGGCATCAACAGCAATGACATTGCTGTTTGTGGCTTCTCGTTGAAGTTTCCACAAGATGCAACTACTCCAGAAGCCCTATGGGACATGATGTTGCAACGACGCTGTGCAATGACCGAGTTTCCAGCTGATCGTGTCAATGTCGATGGTTTCTACGATCAACGATCACGGCCAAACACTGTAAATTTTTACTCCGACTCCAATCCTAACAATGCGCATTTGAACAGTCAGTAACCGTTGCAGATGCCCCTAAAAGGCGGTCACTTTATCAAAGGCGATCTTGCCGAATTCGATGCCGGCTTCTTCTCCATTGCGCCTACTGAGGCAGCGTCCATGGATCCCATGCAAAGACTGTTACTAGAAGCCTCCTACCACGCGTTGGAAAATGGTAAGAAAGCCTCAGCTTGATTCACATCACACCAGTGCAATGTTGAGTCCGCTTACGTATACATTCACAGCCGGTATCCCGATGGAACATGTCAACGGCTCTCCGACAGCCGTTTACTGCGGCTCATTTGGAATGGACTACATGTTGCAACTTGTTCGCAGCGCCGAGGTTCCTCCCCCCTACGCAGCACTAGGATTCGGTCTTAGCATGCTTGCCAACAGAATCAGCTGGTTCTTCAACTTTCGCGGGCCCAGCATGGCCGTCGATTCTGCATGTTCTAGTTCCGCCATGGCCTTGGACACAGCCTGCGCCGCACTGAGAAACGGCAATTGCTCCATGGTGCGTCCATGACTTCATGTTTCAGCGGTTCCATGACATCATGACTAACCGTCCGCAGGCATTGGTTGCTGGCTCCAACATGGCGAGTGCGCCTGAGCCCTACGTTTGGATGTCCAATGTCAAGTTTTTGTCAGCAGACAGCTGCTGCTATTCCTTTGATGAAAGGGCCAATGGATATGCTAGAGGCGAGGGTCTCGCTGTTACCGTTCTCAAACGAGTATCAGATGCCGTTAGAGACGGTAACACTATCCGCGCTGTCATTCGCGCGACAGCTTGCAATGAAGACGGTCGCACTCCTGGCATTACACAACCAAACCGCAAGGCTCAACAAGAGCTCATCAAGAGAACATACGAGCAGGCTTGTCTTTCAATGGAGCACACAAGATTCTTTGAGGCTCATGGAACTGGAACGCCTGCTGGAGACCCTCGCGAGGCTCAAGCAATTGGCATGGCTTTCATGCAGCATCGCTCAAACGACGACCCTATTTATGTGTAAGCACCTCTGCTCATCACTACACCCTCTGTAACATCATTGACTGACACAATTTCTAGCGGTGCCATCAAGTCGAATGTTGGCCATTTGGAAGGCGCCAGTGGACTGGCTGGCTTGATCAAGGCTGTTCTCGTCTTGGAAAAGGGAATTATCCCTCCCAATGCCAACTTTCAAAAAGTCAATCCCAAGATTGACGTTGACTATCTTAATATTTCTGTAAGTCTTGTTCTGAAAATTTTCATGTTTGCAAAAGAACTAGTGGCTCATGTATGTTCTTTTCTCTCAGTTTCCACAAAAGGCACGTCCTTGGCCAGCAAATGGTCTCCGCAGAGCCTCTGTCAATTCATTTGGATACGGAGGTGCCAATGCGCACGTCGTCATTGACGATGCCTATAATTATCTGCGGATTCGTGGCCTCAACGGCAAACATAATACGGCGAAGCGTCCACCTCAGCTACGGGAACAGTCCGGTACGATGCCATTGAGTCCTGCACTGACGCCGCCACGACAAGAAGACGTACAAAGACTCTTTGTGTGGTCTGCATCAGACAAAGACTGTATTGGCAGAATTATTAAGCAGTACAGTACCAGACACTCTGTTATCAAGCAACTGTTACAGAAATATCAGCAACTACGACAGCAGGGTGGTAAAGAGTCCGTCGCTGCTACAGATGATATTACAAATCTGATGGCCAACGTGGCCTACACATTAGACACACATCGAAGTCATCTGCAATGGAGATCATTTGCTTTGATGAACACGATTGAAGATTTCGAAAACATCTCTTCGCTCATGTCAACACCAGTTTCCGCGCACGCCAACTCGCCACCACGAATCGGCTTTGTCTTCAGCGGACAAGGAGCGCAGTGGCAGGGCATGGGACGAGAGTTGGCTTGCTACGAGAGTTTCAGAACAGAGTTGGGGCAGGCTGGCGCATATCTGCGAAGCCTAGGATGCGTCTGGTCTGTTATTAACCACATACTGTACCCAGACTCTTCCAACCACATTGACAATCCAGAGCTTAGCCAGTCGCTGTGCACTATTCTGCAAGTTGCTTTGGTCAACTTGCTTCGGCGATTTGGAGTCAGGCCCGCTGCTGTTGTTGGACACTCATCTGGTGAGATTGCTGCAGCATACGCCAGCGGCCACATTCCACTGAAGTTAGCCTGGAGGTTGGCGTACTTTAGAGGGGTTTGTTCGGCCAAACTGGATCGTGATGGACATTTGGCCGATTCCGGGGAGCGCGTCTCTGGTGCCATGATGGCTGTGGGATTATCTGAGGCTTCTGGACAAGAGCTACTCTCTGCTCATGGCCATATCGTTTCAAGCGTCTCCATTGCTTGTATAAACAGCCCCCAGAGCATTACTCTTTCCGGAAATGAGGCTGCCATTGACTATCTTCAAGGTGTTCTGGAGGAACAGAAGATCTTCGCCCGCAAGCTTCGCGTCAGGGTTGCCTATCATTCGAGACATATGGATAGCATTGCAGTTGATTACGTGTCCATGATCAACGCCTATGCGGATGCCAACGACATGGTGTCCTTCTCATCTGACATTCCAATGGTATCCAGCGTAACTGGCAAAGTCATTAGCGACGCTTCCGTTGCAGAAGCGTCATACTGGGCATCCAACATGGCATCACCAGTGCAGTTCTCTCAAGCTGTGTCGGTCATGTGCCGCCAAGGCGCCAAAGATGTGACGAAGAAGCTGGACCAAAGTCATCTGTTGGTCCCAGCAGTAGACCAACTTCTCGAAATCGGTCCCCATGCTACCTTGAAGTCTTCGCTACTGGACATCCTGGAGACCGGCTCTCGCGGACAGCTTGGATACAATGCCGTACTTTTCAGAAAAAAGAGCGCCGTGGACACACTTCTGAGCACCCTTGGCCAGTTGCACTGCGTAGGAGTGAACCTCCAGTTCAGAGCCATCAACGAGCCTTCAGGCAGCGTGATGAATCGAAACATGTTGACAACTCTTCCAGAGTATCCTTTTGACCATTCACAGCGATACTGGCACGATAGCCGCCTAAGTCGCAGCTACAAGCTGAGATCTCAGCGACCATCTGATTTCCATGGAACCAGATCAACTGATTGGAATCGCTCGGATGCTCGTTGGAACTGGAAGATGGACTTGTCGGAGATGCCCTGGGTTGAACATCATATTATTAATGGCATGACGTTGTATCCTGCAACAGGAATGCTTGTCATGGCCATAGAAGCAGGAAAGGAACTGTGTGAGGAAGAAGGGTATGCCGTAAATGGATTCACCTTTGAAGATGTTCATTTCAAGACTCCCATCAACTTTACGGCCTTCAACGATGGACCAGAAGCTCAAGTCTCTCTTCGCGAGGAGCCAACAAAAGACCGTTCTTCAGCATCCAAATTTTCATTTATTATTCGCACTTTTGGCAACGACGATTGGTCTGAAAACTGTCAAGGACACATCACCATCCACCATCGAGGCAAGGAAGAGGGATGGCTATCCGATCATGAAGCGCGACAGCAGAGCAACATGGCCAAGACCATTCTCGACCACGCCAACGCATGCAACCAGAAGATTTCAGCCAAGCAAATGTACGAATATCTCAAAGACACCGGATATGAGTACGGTCCCATCTTCGCCCGATGCGATGAACAGCGTATTCACTCTACTCTGAAGCATGCTACGGCCACAACTAGTCTTTACAATACGCCTAATCAAGAGCACGTTGTTCATCCCGCATCTCTTGACGCCATCTTGCATCTTGCCTTCACAGCTCTGACGTCGGGCGGTCGTTCATCCATGGCAACCAGCGTGCCGTCGCGCATTGGTTGTCTCTGGTTGTCTGCATCAGGGCTGAGCTCTCCGGAGGCCAACCGTCTAACTTGCCTGTCAAAAGTTACATCAGTGACTGGCCGTGGATTTATCGTTGCGGGAGGCTCGGTGTCTGCTGACAATGTCAATAATCTACGAGTATGGTTTCAAGACTTTGAACTGGCCAACATTACCTCAACACCTTCTTCGCTCGCTTTTGTCGCAGACCCGAAGCAGTTCTGTATGAATGTTGAGCAAAAGCTGGCTATAGACAAGCTTGACAACTGCCAGCTTTCCGAGTATCTGCACAAGATTCACCCAGAACATGGAGATCTGACGTCGTTTTACGATGATGTGGCCTTGCTTATCAACCACTCTGTACATGCGCTTCTAGCATCTGTTGATCCTAGCGTCATTACGGCAGACTCTGGCAAGGGTGATTGGAAGCGACGCTACTGGCAATGGGCAAACTACCATATTATAGAGGGTCGCCTCGGCGCATCGCCTGCGCTCACTGAGAGCATTGGCACGGTTCGTAATCGAGTCAAGTCTGCGAACAGAGTGGGACGTCTCTACGCCGAAGTGGCTTTGCATCTTGTTGAGTTCTTCAGGGGCAGTGTAACGCCTCTAGACCTTCTCATGCAGACCGGGCTTCTCAGAGAGTACTACGACGAGTTGATGACCTACAGATGCATGAAGCAAGCAACAACCTTTGTCGATCTGCTCGCCCACCAAAACGGCGGCATGAAAATCTTGGAAGTGGGTGGAGGCACTGCAGCTGCAACTCGCCATCTGATCAAAGCACTGTCTATGAATGGCCCTCCTGGCGTAACAGAATCATCTAACTCACCTGGGTCCCTTCGGTGCGACCAGTACTGCTTCACAGACGTGTCGTCGACATTTTTGGAAAAGGCACGGGACGAGTTCTCCGATCACCAATCTCAAATGGCGTTCCAGACCCTTGACATCGAGAAGGGCTTTTCCGAGCAGGGAGTATCTGACGGGACGTATGATGTTGTCGTGGCAGATGCCGTGCTTCACATTACCGCCGATCTGGAAAATACGTTCCGTAACGTTAGAAAGTCAATGAAGACTGGTGGCAAGTTGATTCTGACAGAGTTTCTCCAGCCTGATGGTTGGGCGCTTGGCTTTATTTTTGGTCTTTTCCCTGGATGGTGGGTTGGACCAGAGGCTGATCGTCCGCTGTCACCGCTGTGGAGCGCGGAAGACTGGGGCAGGATTCTGCAAAACTGTGGTTTTTCAGGCGTCGACATGGTATTCAAGGATTTTGACGGCCCAGCTCATCAGCTTGGTTGTGTTATTTCTACTGCTGTGGACGTGCCGTCGTCCGTCCCACGAACTCTTGCACCGCCAACGTATCATAGCGGTACCATTGTCAAGCTGAACGATTTCCCTCAACAGCAATCTCTTGCCGCCTCTCTTGTTATATCTTTACAAGACATGTTTACTGAAACCCTTGAAATCGTGGACGCGAACATGCTTGCAGCATCGACGGGTCTCACCGTCAGCTCAAACAGTCTTTGCATTGCTTTGGTTGACTATGGTGCATCATTCCTCAGCTCAATGACCGAACAAGATTGGGCGGTTTTAAAACTCCTTGCTCAGACGTGGCCTGGCATTCTATGGGTCTCGGTAGGAGGAGGAGATGCAGCAGCACCAGAATATGGGCTGATTGATGGTCTCTCAAGAACGTTGCGAGCCGAAAACTATAGTCTGCATCTCGTCTCTATTGCCCTCGATATAAATCGCGACGGCAGCGCTGGCCACATACATCATCTCAAGCAGATTGCACGGGAGATGTTGTCTCGAAAGCCATCTCAGAAATACGAACAAGAGTACATTGAGATAGATGGCTGCTTACATACTCGCCGTCTTGTTGAGGCGAGATTCCTGAAATCCAATATGGAATCCAACATCTTGCCCTGGCAAACGACCTCTACCAATGTTATCGATGCCACTTTTGAGTTATCAGCGGCTTGCCCTGAAGATAATAATGGCATTCCGTACCTGGTCGAGATACCGGCTCCAGTTGTTGACAATGCTCTGTCAATTAACGTCAGAGCTATCTCGCTTCAATATCAAGACCAGTTAGCCGCCCGAGGGTTTGCTCCAAAAGGCACTCAGCTTAGCAACTTCTGCAGCGGAATCGTAACAGACACGCTATCTGGGTCCTGTTTTGCGCAAGGGGATAGGGTCTTTGCTGTACACAAGAACTGTTTCCGCTCCGTTGCTGCTGTTCAACCATCGTCCGCTGTTAAGCTACCAGATGATTTATCTATTGAAGACGCGTGCTGGGCTATTCCTCCTCTCTTGACAGCTCATCATGCTCTGTTGGATATAGGTCGGATTCGAAACCGCGATTGTGTTTTGGTCATGGATGGTTGCAGCATTCTGGGAAAAGCCGCAATAGGCTTGCTTTTAAATGAGGGTGTTGCGGAAATATGGTTGACAGCAGACAGCAGTGAAGATTGTCAGCGGGCTTCTGAAAGATTCAATATCCCAGGACAACACATCATACCGACGTCTGCTGTGGGAAGCGCCTTTTCTTCGACATGGTCAGAGCTTCAGCCCAAGTTTGATATTGTATTCGCCACCACCTCAGTCGCCAAGGGATTGGGAGAGCAGACTTTCAGAGGCATGGTGCGAAAGAATGGGCAAGTGGTGCTCGTTTCCAATGACGCTTCCCAATCTGCATTCCACTTTGGCTCTTCTTCTCTCCCTGTCTCTTTCGTGGCTAGCGACGAGACTCACGTGTCGCAGGAGTCTCTGGAATATGCCGTTTCTACACCCATCTTGCAGTCGCTTCTAGATGCACGAGGCCAGGTCCCTATGTTTCCAATCTCGCAACTGGACAAAGTAATGGCGTTTTTGAAGCAGTCTACCAGTTCAGATGCTGCTGTAGTGCAACTGGGCGAATCGGATACGGTCAACGTGAGTATACACTCATTTCACGCATACCTTGCATGTTGGAATATACATCATATATTAATAGCTCTTTCAGGTTCGCGTTATGCGCAAGAAGATGGACTATATTGACTCAAATGCGACGTACATCATCTCTGGAGGTCTTGGAGGCGTCGGCCGATCCATAGCAAGATGGCTGGCTGATAATGGCGCTAAATATCTTGTTCTTTTATCAAGATCCGGTCCCAAGACAAACGAGGCGCAGTTTTTGGCATTGGAATTCCAAGGTCGCGGTGTCCAATGCGAGATGCCCGCCTGTGACGTCACGAATCCCAGTGCATTGCGAGCGCTACTCGACAAGTATTCAGCAACCATGCCACCAGTCAAGGGATGTATTCAAGCCGCCATGGTCATGGAGGTAAGATCAAGTCAATGAACAACTGTACGCTATGGGGAATGACTAACAAGGTAATTAGGAGGGCATATTCTCCGAACTATCACTCTCTAGTTGGAAAGGTACCTTGCAGCCAAAGCTACAAGGATCCTGGAACCTACATGCCGTGCTTCCATCAGACATGGACTTCTTCATCATGCTGTCGTCCGTCATGGGCACTTTGGGCACCGGCTCTCTAGCACCATACAATGCCGGAAACACTTATCAAGATGCTCTGGCGCGCTATCGAGTCTCCCAAGGCCAGCGAGCCATCTCGTTCAACCTCGGCGCTGTACCTGACGCAGGCTACCTCGTTGCCAATGCCGAGTACGCAACCGGACGACGACAAATTCACGAAACGGCTAAATACACGCCTACGTATATCCGCGATATTGTTGCTCTGCTCGAAATCTTCTGTGATCCATCCAGCAAATTGGCCACGCACCCAAGCACCTGCCATCCCATTGTCGGCCTTCGTCCACCATCTCACTGGGGCCACCTTGAAGAAGTCTCGTTTGTGTTGAGCCAGCCGTTCTGGCAGCACATGCATTATATTCCATTGCCGGCTGGCGAGGCTGGGGATGTGGACAATGCGCACGGTACAAAACCTGGCAAGCAAGCCAAGGATGTTGTTGCTAAATTGGCGGCCGCCACGTCAGTCAATGAGAGCACTGAGCTCATCAGTGAAGCACTCGCTGCCCGTATCACGGCACTGTTGGGCGTGGCAGAGGGTCAACTGGATTTGCATCGGCCCATGCATTCGTATGGTCTCGACTCCCTGTCTGCCATTGAGGTGCGTAACTGGATTGGCAAGACATTTAGCGTTGATATGCCTCTTTTTTTGATTTTAGGGGGTATCACTTTTGAAGGCGCTGCTGCTACTATTATTCATCAGTTTCAATCACCGAACTAGCGCAGGATAGCCACTTACCCTGGGAAGCCGGTGACTTGTTATTGGAATTTTTTATTGGATTTTGTAGCGTGTTTTAATGCGACTGGGGCTATACCATGCACACGAAAACCATCATTGGTAGCTCCAACGCAATTTGCATTTCAAATGGATTCATGAAACGAGACGTTATTCACTATTTTTACCACTTAAACGCAGTACATTTCAACTTCGACCCTAAGGTCGTAGTCTTCCTTCGCATGGGCTAGGTGCTTCAGTCCAGCTACGAAGACGCCGTATGTAGTAGTAGTAGTAGTAGTAGTAGTAGTAGTAGTAGTAGTAGTAGTAGTAGTAGTAGTAGTATTCATACCCTTTCAGCGTGCCGTGTGACCGGGCATATCATTCTCCCGCACCGTCTATAAATTCTGTGAGAATGAACAAAACCATCAAAATGAAGATTTACCGCGTCTACTCTGATTACACTTACCTTGCGCAACAAACATCAAAGGCTTGTCCAAAACAAAGGCCTGGAACTGGTACCAGAAGCGACGACCAAGTAAAATATATCGAACCACAAGTCATCTTCTAACGTACTCCAAAAGATTTCTCTTTCGACGGGCCATTAATGAAGAAATTAAAAGTAATTGGGGAATTTTCACTTGAGAGGGACTGACCGAGACTGCTAGATAGGGGCGCCCTTTACGAGTTTAAATAGTCTCGATACATTATCTTTCTATTTCCGGTGTTTAGTTTACAAAACAGTCAGTGAGTTCTGTTAAGGGCGTTCGAGGTTCTGAAGATCAGCAAGGATCCCAAGAGCCAATTTAGATTTTCTAAGATCTACGATTCCTCTATACTATCATGCGTAGGCTATAATATCATTCAGTGATTTCCGTGCGAATTTTTGGTATGACGTCTACTGACAGATGTACTATGTATCGACTATCATGCCAGCAATGTCTACAGGTTGCTTTAACAAGAAAGAATAGGGCTCCATGTAAGGAATTTAACCGGATTAGAATAAATCTGTTATAACTTTATACTGTAGATATCAAGCTTTCTAGGCCAGGCTAGCCACAAGTAATCAACACTACGTTCTAATTTTCGAATTTTATTCTTTTAATCAGTAATATGGATCTTCAGTATTATACATTTTGATGAGCAAATATTGGCATGCCATTCTACCACGTAGGTATTCGGGATCAAAATTCAGAAAATATCTATAATAGACTAGCGCTAATTGATATTCTGAGGATTTCTTGACTTTTGAGATATTTAGGGCCGCTGTAACGAACGGCTACACTGACGATAGGGAATCGTGAGAATGTAGGGTATGTATTTGACGAGGAAACTAAGCTAAGC
>NW_026515941.1:0-67721 GCF_023601865.1 Aspergillus affinis | reverse complement strand
CCGTGTACATCGTAGTCATACTTGAATTTCTGGTCGATGTCGACAGAGTGGTCATCCTTGTTGTGCTCCTTGTAGAAAGAGGCAAACTCGTTGGTAGTCGGCAGAGAAGCACTGTTGCCAGTGTCAATACCGCCAGGACCATCGATCACAGTAGCAGGCGGGTGGTGGTGGCTGGGGTCACGCTTCCAGGGGTGCGCAGGCACGGGTACTGGGTAAGGGTGGCCGTGCACATCGTAGTCATACTTGAATTTCTGGTCGATGTCGACAGAGTGGTCATCCTTGTTGTGCTCCTTGTAGAACGAGGCAAACTTGTTGGTAGTCGGCAGAGAAGCACTGTTGCCAGTGTCAATGCCGCCAGGGCCGTCAATCACGGTGGCAGGCGGGTTCCAGCGGCTTGGCTGACGCTTCCAATGGTGCCAGTGCGAGTTCACATCGACATTGGCGCTGGCCTTCAAATGGTCGGAGTGGTCGTCAAGGTTCGTTTCCTTGACGCTGGACACGGCCTCATTCTTCGTGGGCAAGGCTGCGTCATTTCCGGTGTCGATACCATTGGGCCCTCCGATCACAGTGGTGTCACCCCCGTGGCCACGGCGCCAGTGAGGCCGACCATCCGGGTGCCAGTGGTGCCAGTACGGGTCGGGGTAGGCGTCGTAATCCACATCGACCTTGGTCTTGGTGTTGATATCCACGTGGTGGTCATCCTTGTTCACCTCATGGGTAGCCCGGCCAAAATCATTCTCGGTGATAACACCTCCCGCGTTGCCGGAGTCGAAGCCGTCAGATCCGCCGATCACATCGACCTGAGCCCTAGCCACGGCGGCAAGGACCGCGATGGGGATACCTCCGTGTAATCCCTTCATCTTGCTGTGTGCTGTTTGGTTTATCAAATTAAATACTATACTGGATTGGCGAAATTATGGTCGAGAGAAGAATAGGTAATCAAAAGAGTGACTTCGGGACACGCGGCCAAACGTTAGGATTGTCGAAGGGGGTGAAAAGAAACAAGAAAAGAATGAAATTTCGAACTATATCCTTGCCGCGACTCGAGATTTACCTACAATTCAACATCTAGAAACTGTCCGGCTCTCGCAACCTTTTATCATGCATCAGGTGTTGTGATCCAGCCGCGATGGTATGCCAAGCTGGCCGCACGAGCAAACAAACAAAGATGGCCACTGCATTGCTTGGATGATGAGAATGTTCCTCAAGAATGGGTGTGATCCTGGCACTGTGGTCTTGAGTGCCCTGGGAGGAGAGCAGTTCCAAGGTTCGCGGTCTTGCGCGGCATTCCTCATTTCTCGAGCGAGTTTCGCCTGGGGATCGGTATGTAAACAACCTAGGTGATGGCCTGCCGACGGGATGACCGAATGATCCGAAGTATGCAAGAACTGAGCATAAGCTCGTCATACCGCATGTGCTGGCCGAGATGTTTTGACATCCACAGAGGTCTTTTACCGCGCAGCCTGGTCAGGGCTCACAACCGGCCTGAGGCCTGCAATGCTTGGCATCATGGAGCTTGGACCACCAAGGCACCACAGCTGCACCTACAAAATAGCATGGCAGTCCAGCAAGTCCCGAAGCGAAACAGAATTCCGACTTACAGCAGCCTTGTTCCAGACGCCGATCGAACAAATAGTCCGACAAATCCAACATACGATAGCGAAACATTCGTCTCGGAAAATGGCTATAATAATTGAAATCTAGAAAAGTATGTATCCCGTCTATCGACATTCACCCCTCATCGCCCTCACTGAAGAGGACCCAACGAGAGGCAAACTTCCTATCAAGGAAAGTCAATCTCCAGAGCCGATCAGTCCCGGAGGACCGAAGGCAACACACCGCCGTGGAAAATTCTGGGCGGAGGTCGTGGCAGGCTCTGTTAACTTTTTGATGTGGAAAGGAAAAGAAAAGAGGAGGAAGGAAGGGATCAGCCGAGATTCTTTTATCTGTGGGAGATGTCACGTGGTCGGGCCGGGATTACTCCGCGCAACCGAACCTTTAGCCTGGCGCCCTTAGTTCCAGGCACCCAGGCACCGGGCCCGGGGGATCGCCGTTATCGTAAAAATAACATATCAATAGCTTCATTCTTCGACCTCGCCCAACTGACTGCATACACGCTTCCATCCCATTCCCGCTTCTGTACAATCTCCCGTAGCGAGTACATTTACATCGGAGTCGCCATACCAATTTCCTCCGTTGTGATTCTTGCGACTCAATATGCCGCTGTCCAGTCCATCCTGACATTATGGCGCAACCCCGGGGATGAAATCAAACGCGCAGCTCAGGAACAATTCATCTCTCCTGTCCAATCACCCGATGCTGATGATCCGATCTCCACACGCCTCCTCCAACGGCCGCCGTAATCCCCAGCGCGATAGCGATCATACTCCCTAGCGTCCCGATCGCAATGACTGCCTTCAACGCCAGCCTTTGTTTCTTCGACAGCGATCTCATACACCCGCACCGTCGCTTCTCTTGCACCCAGAGCTTCGACTGCCGATTGCATTCGTCCTCCCCCATAGAAGCTTGCCTAGGATCCAGGAGATTGTTCTCGAGGTCGTAACCATTTTCCGCGACGTTGCTCTTCGTGTGAGCTTTGAACTTGGCCATACTAACCGATGGCGTGGCGTGTCTGTAGAACGGTGACGAGGGCTTTGCGCCCACACTGGGGTCGAACTCTTTGGAGACAGCCGAAGCCGTCAGGCCTCTAGCGGGCGGAGGGAGGAAATCGTTCTCGGGGGCAACGGCGATGGTGCTGGTGGACGAGACGGCGCGTTTTCCGCCTTTGAGGGCGAGCTTGACCCCGACGGGTGATAGGTCCGGTGAACTCATATTTCCTTTGTGTCTGTTCTTTCCTGGGTCGGTGGACAAAGAGTGGGAAGGGTGAGGATGTCGACGAGAGGGTATCAAAACAAGTAAAACAAACAGCAATCGATAATCGATGCAAATGTGGTAACCGACCCCCTCCGCAAGGTCAACGTAGGATAGGGTATACAGGGAGGAGCATGCGACGATCAAATCAAATAGCGACAAAGGTAAGATCGCAAGAGTGTGAAGAAGGGCTGGTTGGCTGGCAACTGCCTTAACTTGCTTCTGGCGGCGTACAGCTGGTGGCACTTGCCGAACGAACTCAACGTGGTGCCTGAAACATTTCACTGCATTCGGCGACTTGCATTCCTTTGGGACCAATAATCACTTCGCTGTCATCCCCGGGGCAAGAATCCACTCCTATCCTTGGATCTAGATTTGACCGTGTGGACCGAGTTTATGGATGCGGCGGTTGGATGGGGTTTATCTAGAATAAAGTACGGAGTAGATGTTTACTGTTGCCTTGAAATTTCGGGCGTTCAGGGTGATCTCTTCAGGGAGAAAACAGTGATAGTAACTAAGCCCCTCGGCACTAAATATAGTCTGTATGGAGTGGGCGCTACTCCGTATCGTGGATATATAGTTTGGTCTGAAGTGGATTATATTACTCGATATATTTCTCCCTATTGTTCTTAATCCTGATAACCTACAACTCTACCCTGTGCCCATACCGTCTTTGCGTCTAGCTTAAACTTATTTGCAAATGTAATTTCTGATTTACACTCTTTAAAACTGTATGCCATCCATCAAAGATCCGGAGTGACGAACAAAAGACTCTAGAATATACTTCCGCAGGATCAAATAGGATCCAACAAACTACAAATAATGACCACTCATTTCCAATCGGGAAAATATAAAATCCTACAATCCATACGGAGTACAAGCTGCAAATTATCAACACAACTCGACAAAATATCGTATTTCTAGCTACATACGCTACAACTTACAGGGCTGCACCAAAGCCTTCACGATTAAAATAGGGGCACCCCCTCTCCTTTCTTCGTGACGAAGACAGACATCTATAAATTAGTCTCTCGCACAGAGCATATAGTGACCCGATCAGTTAGAGAGTACGAAGGTGAAGGATTCACCTCTCGCACCCCTTAACCATCTCTCTTTTCTATCTTATCTTTTTTTTTTTCTCTTTCCCTTTTTTTCTCATCCTGTCCGAGCGTCCACCCCTTAGTTCAGTTCCCTCATCTTAACCCAAGTCCACACGGCACACTAGACCATCTCCTCCACTCCCTTCATTCTTCAAAACTAGCCAAAGCAATGGAATAAAAGCACCCTAGACGTAAAATTTCACTGCCAAATAACTCCAGACCAATAGCTATGACCATCACGCTGAATTACGATCCTCAACCTCTGCATGCCGGACAATTGGCCCGGAAACAGCGACCAAGGGATGAATTCGAGAACCGGTTGCTGGGACATTAAAGATAGGAGGTCTCTGTTCTCATCTTGTGCCTGGATTCAGGAATGCACAGGACCTCGAATGATCCTGGTTTCGAACTCTCCTTGGCTCCTGGCCTGTGATCTCTCTCTCCCCCTCTCCCGCTCTCTATCTCAAACACACATTTTTTTTCTTTTATTTTTTCTTTCGTCAAATTGTTCATGCTCATCTATTCATCTATCGAGTTAGTCGTAACGTATCATCTCATAGCACATCATCACATAATCCAGCCCAAGTTCTAGCAACATAGCACATGGTCATAGCACTCCCCCCTTTTACGGAGCAAAGCAGAGCAGGAAAAGCCCAACCCCTTTCTTTACCCACCCAACCCGTCCACTAAAGATCAACACCACACCGCCTAGTCCTACTATCTCCCCTCCCTTCCCTTCCCTAACTATTATTCCCCCCCACCAAACTCCCAATCCCCGTCAACTTCATCATCACCCCAAAACTCCTTTAGGTCTTCTACTCGCCACGCCGTCGCCCATCCTGTTTCGCGCTCGATGCGCGTCAAGGTCTCTACGATCGCGGCGTGCTCGGAGTGATGGGACATGGCTTTTCCGGCTACCCAGAGGGGTTGGAGGGCGTTTGTCCAGCAGCCACTATTTTATTTGTTAATTTTGTTAGGGGTTGCAGGGGAGAGGGAGGGAGGCAAGGTTGAGTGAGTGAGTGAGTGAGTGGGACGTACTGGTGTGTATTTGACGCTGAGATGGCGCAGATTTGGCGGGCGTGCCAGAGGGGGGATTTCTGATGAGGAAGGTAGGTTAGCTTGACTGTGGGACTGGGTGGTGGTGGTGGTGGTGGTGGTGGTAGGGATCGTAGATGCCGAGTCGAGGCATGTTCCGTATAGATAGATAGAAGGAGGGGAGAAACTCACCGGCCTCTTCGCCAACGCCAACGTCTTCGGCTTCCGTTGTAACAAGAGCAGCGCACACACATGGTACAGCTGGTTTCCAGAGACTATGGGCAATGTTAGCATCATCCTCATCCACCATATTCGACCCATCAAGACAAGCGAAAGGAAGACAGGCAACATACTAGCCGACCCATTCCCATACAACACCGTCGGAAAGGGCCTCTCCCTCTCTCCCCCCCCTCTCCCCCAACCACCAGCACCACCTCCTAACGTCCCCCCCGCCGCGACATTAAAAATACTCTTCATCTGACAAGGCCTCTTCTCATACCACTCCTCCACGCAATCAAACAGCCTCTTCCATCGCACCGGATACGACGACGATGACTCCCCATCGTCCCGCGGACTACCGCCTAGATACTGACACGAGATACAAGACGCAGATGACGCCGCAGTCGTGGATGTACTCGTCGACGATGACGTCGGGCCAAATAGTACCCCAAGCGTCTGCGCGCATAAATAGACGGTGTAGTTCGCGTACGTGTCGAACGTGCAGACATCTGACGATGAAAGAAATAGAGCGCTGGCTTCCCGGGAGTCCATACCCTTCGGGATCCAGTGTGTCATGGGGATGATGGTTTCTTCTTCGGAGATGAGGCCGCCGCAGACGTCTATTTATACACACTCGCATGCACACGCATCAGCATATATATGATTATATGGTTTGGGTAAAGGTTCGGAAAGATAGATAATGCGGGCGATGAGAGGGGATTAAAGGAGGGAAAACTGACCCATTCTCGCAAAACACCAAAACAGAGCCTGTTCTTCTTTCCCCGAGAAACCGTTAATCTCGGCCGCTTGGATGAGATACGCGCAGCCGTCTAGATGTCGTCGCCACTCTTTGGGGTTGCCTTTTCGTTCCCCATGCTTGAATTAGCATTCATTCTAGACATGCATGTTTCTACCACACATCGGACAGGGGAGTGGATAGAAATGCCTAGAAGGGGCAAAGGAACAAACAAACATACAACTCAACATCTCCAATACGCAAAGAATGACACACGACGCGATCACCGGCGTCGATTTACTTTCCAGCTCCGGGAGCAGCAAGTGAATGGCTTCCTGATACAGCGAGAGGCTTTCGGACTGGGATTTCTCGTTCTGTTTGCGTTCGATCTGTCGCGCGGAGAGGGCGAGGATGGAGTAGCGCAGATGGGTGGCTGATTTGGCCATTTGTGGGAATGTGGATGCGAAGTGGCGGTGGTTGTCGAACATGTCGAGCTGTTCGTTTGATTTCATTGTTGGTGTTAGCTGGTTGTCTGTTGTCTTGCAGAGGGACTGGAAGCAGGAGGTAGAAGGGGAAGAGATGGTGGAAGGGGTCAACGCACCCACAGACAAATCTCATTTAGATAATTCTGCCACAACACGTTCTCTCTCTCCGGCGACAACGCAAAGTATCGGCCAGGACCATGACCCGGACCAGAACGCACATTATCCATCATCTGGTCCGCGGACGCAGCCACACCGCCGAACCCGTCCGGCGAGCCGCCCCGACTCGGGATATCCGGTCGAGCTGTCCACAGCTGGCGATTGCGGAGGGCGGTATGCAGCGCCTCGTACGCCGAGCCAGGCAGAAAAACATCGTTGGTGAAATTCGCCGGGTCTGAGAAGACGCTGTGGTCGAAGAGAGGCGACGCGATGGTCGGATAGGCGTCCGGGCCTGAGGAGGCCGCGAACGAGTGACCTGCCGCGCCGGGTGGAAGGTGACGGAGGGCGGCGAGTTCGTCGACGACGTATTCGGGACTCGAATGAAGATAGGGCTGGTGTTGGGTGGCGGGTGCCGAAGCGTCGTCGAGTGGAATGGTGTCGGATGGCGAGTGAGGGTCGAAAGGTCGGAGTGATGATGGGTGGTGGTATGAGATGCCGCTGGAGAGAGACGGCGAAGATGCTTGACTGGGGCAGTTGAAATCGGGATGTGGGTGAGGGTGTGGCAGCGGTGAATGCATCTGCTTTTGCACTGGTGCATGGTGTATCGGGCCCTGGACGTGAGACTGAACCGGAGCCGGAGCCGGGGCTGGGGTTTCTACACGTGGCGACACCAACGGTGGACTTGCATTCACAGCCCTCTTTTCAGCCTGAAGCTGACCCGACCCTGAGGCCAAGCTGGAGCCGTCATGCTTCCTCGTCCGTCGGGATGCCGACGAGGATGCCGAAGGGACCACGTTCAAGATCTACCCAGATCAGCCAAACACACCCTCACAGGGGAACTCGAGCAACAGAAGAAGGTGGAAAGAACGATATACCTTGAATTTACTCTGCCTCGCCCCCCTCCCCCCATTCCCCGCCCCAGGACCACCACCCGCATTCCCACCCTGTTTCATGGACGGATGCTCCGGCCCCAAGACCTTCAGATTGGCATCCCGAAACGACCCCAGCATGCGCCACTGGCATTTGTCGCCGCGGCGCTTGCATCCCGTACAGGTGGGCTTTACTTCGTCACCTGCAAGGCACGAACGAACGAGAACAAGTCAGTCAGTGAGCCCGATCTGATCCGTCTAGCAGCAGTCATAGTTAAGCCTAGGCTTAAAGCTAGGATCAACTTCAGCTCCAGCCGATGAGAATTACCCGTTCCGGTAATCATAGTCCTCGCACTTGATTACTACACTGGGAAAGAAGGTCAACGCCCAAGCAAGGGAAGAACATACATTTCCGTCGTCGACGACTGCAATTCAAGCAGCCCGTGCGGGTGCGTTTGCGCGGGACGTGGCCGTGGCGATTGGCGCTGGTACTATTATAATTACCAGTAGGAGTAGTACTAGTACTCGTATTGGGGGCAGCTGGCGTGGGCGTGGGCGTCATGGCGGTGTGATGATGAGAATGTTGGATGTTGGCAGGTTGGCGGATAGAATGACGATGACATGGATGTGGGAGCGAGCGTGTCAGTGTCAATGTCCAGACTCTACGGATTGCGCCGAAAAGGAAATGGGGAAGACATGTCTGGGGCAGAACTACTCCGTCCTGCAGGAATGACGGCAGAGGCTTCGTCTAGCGTTGCCGAACCGGGTAGATTACCTGATCGGGAATCGATAAGCGCAGGCGTCCCCGGCCTCGGGAACCGGAAAGTGTGTCACGGTGGCCCGTGGGAGAAGAGACTGTGGGGGAACCGGGGACTGTCCGAGACGAGGCCAGTCAGCTTGTTGGTCGAAAAGGGGAAAGATCACGGAGAACGATCGGAGTAGAGTACGTAGCAAAATAAATGAAAAAAGTATAATATTTGAAAAGATAGAAATAACAATAAGGCAGGGTGAAAAATAAAAACCATGGTATAGATAGAACCAAAAAATCTAGTAGTAGAAATGCAAAATGTAGGGTACTCGTACAAAACACAAAGAACATAGAAACACCAGACCATAAACAATCCCCGTCCCGTCCAAACCCTTCCATACTCCGTAAATCTCCTCACTCGACATGCTGCACCCCCACCGACTCCGCCTCTTTCTCGCCCACGCGATGGTTCGGATCCCCCGCGGCTCCCATCGACGGATGCCAGTGCAGCAGCACCTTTTCGCCCGTGAACAGCCGGTCCACTTGCTCCAGCGTGAGGTTGCGGGGCTCGGGGTAGAAGAAGTAGATGAGCGGGAGGAAGCAGAAATTGAATACTACGATTGTAGAGTTAGTATTGCCATTGGTGTTTAAACACAGAGGGCATGACTTACCCGCAAAGTAAATATACGTCTGGTAGCCAATGTTGTCGATACTGACGGGAGTGATTTCCACGACCAAGAAGGTGAAGATCCCTAATATATTTGTCAATTGGGTTCTAGATATTTCAAGAGAATGGGTGGCTTACAGTTGGTTGCCGTGGCCAGGGCAGCTGCGCGGGTTCGAATAGCCAGGGGCGCGTATTCCGCGGGTACTATAGTGCGTTAGTAGTGAGGTGATGGTGTTAGGGAGTAAAACATACACAACCACGGGATAGCCAGCAGACCAACTCCAAAGAAGAAGTTAAACAGGAAAAGCATGACGGTCGCCACCAAGCCGGACGCGTGGCTACCGTCCCAGACGGTACCAGCCAAGATGGCCATGCAGGCACATTGTCCGGCAGCGGCGAAGAGCATTAGCTTACGACGTCCAAGTCTATCATTCGTTAGACACATTTCAAACAGAGAGGGAATATCACTAACCGATCGATCGTCCAGATCGGAACCAAAGTCGACAGGAAATACGCCACGCCGTTGAAGCCGGCCAGCAAGAGCGCGGTGTTGTGACTCATTCCGACCGACTTTTCGAAGATGACGGTATTATACTATCAATTCATTAGATTCTGCCATGAGACCGTGACTGGAAGACTCACGTAGGTAATCAAATTGACACCCGACAGCTGCTGCATCATCTGGCCACCCATGCCCAAGAGCGTGCGGTGGAAGAACCGCTGAGGTCCGTTCTTGAACACCATCTTGAAAGAACCCTTCTCGGTGGCACTGTTCTCCTCGGCCACGGCCTGTGCAATCTCTGCAACGTCAAGGTTGACAACGGGGTCGGTCTCCTCGATCTCTCGGGCGTTGGGCTGAATGGCCCAGAGGACGCGGCGGGCTTCGTCGGGTCGGCCGTGGGCAACGAGCTATTCACGTTGTTAATAATCGGTCATCACAGTGAGTGAGAAGACTTACCCAGCGAGGTGACTCGGGCAGCATTAGCACGCCGATAAATGTGATAATGGCAAAGAGGATTTGTAGGCCAATTGGGAATCGAAACTGTGATTCGTTGAGCACGTAGCTCATACCGTAGTCTATCTCGTTAGTTGGATGGCTGAGGGCACGGGAAGAAGAATGTGAACATACCAACCCAGTAGGCAGTCATGACACCGAAGATATTGATGCAAAGTTCGATAGCAAGCTGCATCCGTTAGAAAATGATGAGCTCGATAGGACCAAGATTGCTCACCCCCTTTCCTCGACTCGCAGCCTTGCTCAGTTCCGAATGCCATACAGCTGCTATCGTCAGATCGTATTCACCCATATAACCCGAGATACGTACGAATAGTACTAGTGTTGAGACCGTTTCCAATGCCCGCCACAACCCGACCGACAATCATATGAGGAATTGAGTAAGCACTGGCCTGCAGGGCAGCACCGATGCTGAGGATGATGCAGCCCAGCATGATGCACATGCGACGACCCAAGCGTTCACCTGCAAACAGGGAGACCAGGGCACCGAGGAAGCAGCCCTAACCGAGTCAGTATACTCTCCTGGACGTCATAAGTATCAACATACAATCTCGTAGATGGCAACACTAAATCTAGTCAGTTCTCGACCTTCACGTTAGATGGAGACAACTCACACCGTGCCCTGTAACGACGAGCTGCCATGCCCGCCCGTAGTGGTATCGATCTCAGGGAAGGTCTTGACAAAAGCATCACCGCTCAACAGACCGGACATAACACCTTGGTCATATCCAAAGAGTAGAAAGCCACTACCGGCAGTGGCCGTGATGGCGTAGGTGAGAGGCTTTCCCACGAGAAAAGTCATGATGCCGTCGTGTCTGGTGATGTCCGATTCAAGTCAAGGGTCACTGACCCCATGGGGCCATATCAGAATTTATATACGACCAGCACACGGGATAAAACGGGGAAACCCTGCCTGCGTCACCGCTGAACGATGGACTGATGGATCCGCGAATTGCGGGGAGAAATTGACGATGGGGAGGATTTAATGGCGCACCGGTTGGTGTCAGGAACCCGGTTTCGTTTCGGTTCGGGTTGGGATTTGAATTTTACTTTATTCATGTTGAGTCGGTTTAAATCCTATCGGTCTTACCTTGCAGCACTAACTATGCCCTATACAGTTGTAGCAATTGTTCTGATTTACAGACCCCGATCATAATGATGGTTAGATATCACCACATTCATCCCTTACATCCCTTACATCCAACCCCAGATTCTTCCAAGACAACATGGGACGAGTCCGTACGTCGAACGCCATACGGGACCAATATCAAGCTAACCCCAAGAGATTAATGTTTTAGCCGACCCAAGCTTCTCCAGACCTAAATTGACGGAAAAATGTGGAGATCGGCAAAAGAGTCTGGCACCCGGGTTACGCGATCGGGAAGCCCTAAGCGCTGCAGCACGAGGGGATCCACCGTTGCTGCATCTGTGGAGATATTTCCCCCTCTGTCTGCGACTTGCTCTCGTTGGTAAGGCTAAGCATTGTTTTGGGACCTGATGAGCAACTGATTCGAAAGTTGGGACATGACCCCATGTCTGGTGGACTCTCCAGACATTGGAATCAGTGGAATCTGCAGTATGAGTTGTTCCCCTTCCCCTTACCTACTCAGTTAGGTTGTAGATAAGCGCTGGAAACTCGACATTCAAATAGATAGAACCGTCACCGATCTCTCCTCCAGGTTTTTTTCTTCTTTCTCAAGTCCACTCTTTAGAGAAATTCCTTTACTCCCTCACCATAACCCCTTCCTCCATACGCATCCCCGTCAAAATGGCCCCCTCCTCCGTCACCCCCGAGCTCACCACCCCCGGCGTGCCCGCCTCTATCCAGAACCCCTCCGTGGCCACCAACCTCTTCTCGCTCGGCCAGCGCACCGTTGCGATCACTGGCGGCGGTCGCGGTCTCGGCATCGTCCTCGCGAACGCAGTGCTCGAAGCCGGCGGCGATGTCGCCTGTATGGACCTGATTGAGCCGAGCACCGAATGGGCGGCGCTCCAGAAACTCGCCACGGCCCGGGGTCTGCAGGCGACGTACACGAAATGCGATATTACGGATGAAGCGGCGACGTCGGCCGCGCTGGAAGCGATTGCCGCGGAGGGCTTGAAACGGGGCATGCCGTTGCGCGGCGCGATCACTTGCGCGGGTATCCAGCAGATGGTGCCGGCGTTGGAGTATCCAATTGATGGGTGGAGGAAGATGATGGATGTGAAGTGAGTTGGCCCCGTTTCCTTTGGAGGGGATTTACTAATGAGTGATGAATAGTGTCATTGGAACCTTCATTCCTGCGAAACACTGCGCGCGGATCTTCAAGGAGCAGGGCACCCCTGGAAGTATTGTGATGATTGCTTCGATGTCGGGACAGATTGCGAACCGGGTAAGTATTGCCTTATGCTTTGGTCTCTTGCGCTCCATTCTCCGGCTGCGACTGGTCAATGTAAAACCCCCCTGAGGATCATTCGCTAATGGGATTACTACAGGGCCTTACCTGCTCAGCCTACAACTCCTCCAAGGCCGCCGTGCACCAGATGTGTCGCTCTGTCGCTCAGGAATGGGGGCAGTATAACATTCGTGTCAACACTCTTTCTGCTGGTGTATGTCCCTCCCTCACCCCTCCCTTTCTTTATCAATCCAGATAATTGCAGGAACTAACACTCAACGACTCAACGAAATTTAGTACATCCGCACCGCCATGACCGACGCCCTTCTGCAAGAAAAGCCCGAAGTCGAGGAAACCTGGATGCGCGGCGCGCTGCTCGGTCGCCTCGGTGTGCCCGAGGACTTCAAGGCGCCGACGGTATACATGCTGGCCGATGGCAGCGGATTCATGACGGGGACGGACTTGCGGGTGGACGGCGGTCACTGCGCTTCTGCTTGATTGATGGTTTATGATATATCATGTGTGGCGTTTTAGATTGGATAGGTTGCTTAGATTTACTGGACTGTTCCATTGAATAGATTTTTTAGAAAAGGAATAACTATATTTGTTTAGATTTACTGAGACGTGCTACATCCACACCACTTTTTACTGGAACTTTCCGCTTCAAATGTAGGACCTTGGGATTAGGAAGATATAAATACCGATTTTTTTTGTAAATACTGGAATCTTTTATATAATCCAAGCAGTGCTCAGTATATATAAGACGAGATAAGATGCACCAAGTAACATCGAAGGACAGTCTGCCATACTGCTTATTCATATTCCTACTCCGTCGCATAGGACTTTCATCGAGGCACCACCTGGATAGTTTCAACATAGTCTAATCAAAATGCCTGACTTTCTTTCCACGAAAATGATGCGGAGACGCCTTCACATGCTGCCCTTTTTCATCCTGAACCTGACGTTGGCTATTCTAAACTCGGCTATTGCGAGATACGCCATCCTTCTGCGAGACCGAGCGCGATGGGAAATCACAGAACCCGAGAATGTCAATCTTGCCGTCTCATTCCAACAGCTCATGGGATCTGTCCACGGAACTGCATTGCTTGGTGAAATTTCTTCGGTCTTTTCTACCATCGTTGGTCTTATACTTGTGGTTTACCCAAGTTTCCCGCGCGAAAGGTACAATTTTCGGGAACTCTATGTGGTTTTCGTGCAATGTATTTCGCTTCTGCTTATCATAATCACCGGGATCATAGTTGCAGCCTGTGTAAGCGGGTTCAAATACACTTTTACAAGGCTGCAGGGTGATGATAGAATCTCGTATTATTCTATCATGTATTATGGTGGCATTGGAGAAGCCGTTCTTGCGGCTCTTGTGATCATTATACCTTAACCTATGGCTAAACTTCATTAAAGAGAGTGCTTTAATCACAAACAGACATATATTTGGTCCTCCTTCACATTAGGTGGCAGTTGCAATTCTCGCCTTCTCCAGCGCATCAAACGTCTGTTCGGCACCGATCCACTTTCCCGTTCGGGTAACTCAGACGCCTTTCCCGAACGGGCAGATTTAGGCGCTCCTTCTATGTGCAGTGCAACTCTCCTCCTTCGTGCGTGTGGCAGTTCTGTTATGTACCATCGTTCAGTCAGTCATCCCTCTCGAAGAATCCATAATAGAAAAAGAATGTAAAAAAAAGAAAAGTCATACCTCAGGAATATCCTCCTTCTCCTCATCCTTATCGTCTTCCTCATGATCATGACCCTCTCCTTCATCCACATCCTCCCCAGCACACCCCACCCCTGGAACAACAACATCAAACGCATACACCTCCAGCGCAAAGAACTGCAACGCATTCGAGTCCCTCGTAGCCAGGCTCGACCGGTTGCCCTGTGCCAACTCAATCACCTCCTCATAGTCGTCCGCATAATGCTCGACCAGGCCCTGGCCGATCGCAGGGAGATGGTACAGCCGGTGCAGCAGGTCCGCGGCCCAGAAGGTGTTTGGCTTGGATGAGGACACTGCGTAGCCTTGGCTGCAGAGCGTTGTGAGGGAGCGGCGGGTTGTGTAGCTGAGATCGCAGATTACGGTCTCTGTGGTTGCATTGGTGCCGCGCCAGTGGCCGGCCCAGTCTTTTTTTATTGGAATAGGGTGGATTGGTTAGTGATCCGCGGTGGGATGGAGACAGGGAAAGGCAAATGTGAGTAAGTACATACCATCAAGATCACAATTCCCATCAGGATTATCGCACCGAAATAACACGCCGCCCTTGTCGCCGTTCACGACGATATCGAACGCCCCGATGGCTTCGATGGAGGGACTATCGCCGAAGTATTTTCGGTAGATGGAGCTCTCGTTGCCCCAGCGCAAGATATGGGCTTTGGCGTGATCAGCCAGCGCGATGGTCTCGTTTAGACCGGTCTCGATCTGCAGACGCTGTGTGGCGTTGCAGCTTTGGTGGATGGGGTATTGATTGACAGCGCCGGCGTCCCAGGGGGAGAGGGACTTGTGAGGGAGGGTCTGGCTGTCGCTGTCCCAGGGGGTGAGGATGGGGGCGGGGATGGCTATGGCCGGAACAGCAGAGAGGAGGAGGAGGAGAGAGATGAAGGAGGGTGTCATTATGAGTGGGTTTGACTTCCTTTTTTTTCTTTTGCAGGAGGGATGCGAGCTGCTGATTTGATCTACAAAGTAGGGTTTCTTGGAGCGACTTGCGCCTTTTTATACATTTCTACTGTCTATGGATGTAGAACTTTCTTTTCGATATGAAATCCCGTGTTTTCGTCTGTGGCTGATGCCAAGTTGACTCAAGTCTTGGAATTGAGGGTATACCGACCTACGAGGGTGGCTTAGTACCCTCCGGATATCAGATCACCATCTCAACAACAATGCCAAGGAGGACCTTGATGGACGTTCTCCTCCACAGAAAAAGCCATGTCCGTTAGAAATCCCTCTGATGGAACGATATTGGCCAAGACCTCCTCTCCGCTAAGGCTTGGTACGAGGACCTTGCGAGCAACAAGCCATAGAGTATATCCACGCTGACGTCCAATGCCCGCGGATTATTATATTCTTGGTTCCTCTGGCCGATCTTGGCAATAGATACCTTGGTAGTTAGTCTCGATGCAGTGCCCGTTCGGAAATTTCTGCGCGGGCGGAAGTGTATTCGACCTTCGCGTCCCCACCTGTCGTGAGAGAATTAGGTCAGGGATGAAGTTATGGTGATTGACGCCTATAGATAGGGAAGGAAACCAGTGAGAAAAGTAGGCTTCTTCTCACTGCATCTCTTATCTTTTTCTTCTTCTTCCCTTCCTCCTTGTCTTGCTATACATACCTTTCTCTGTCTCTACAACCCATAGTTCTTGCAGAGCTTAGCGGCTTGTTTCTTGGACTGATGAGGGTCTTACATATGTTGATAAATGGGGGCTTGATATGCTGCTTGGCCGAGGTAAGCTAGAACTGATCGTGAGAATTGGAAAAGTTTGATTCCTCGAGATGATATACTAGATTTTTTGTCAGGATCGCGGTGCGATCAAGATGAGAAAGATGCTTGAATTCCTAAAGATGCAGCGTAGCTGCGAGAGCTATCTACCGTGTGGATCAGATGACACACTAAATTACATTAGGAAGGAGAAGCGGTTCAACATTTTTTATATGCACAATGATTATTGGAACACAATGTAAGTTTACTGATTCAATATGCCAGTAGTCATACTATATCAACAATCACTCTGTACATATTAGAGTAGGTAGATGAGATGCCACCCAAATAAGAAGGTGCATAGTCAAAGTCCAGGCCCACCCACTGGACTGGATCTGGCCATTCTTGAATCTACAATTCCAATTAACCGACTCCTCCGCGCTAACGTTTCGGGGTCGCCGACGGAGTCCAATCTACAGAATAAATCCCAGTCTATTGTGTCAGTTTGATATCGTTCAGTCCTTCTAGTTCTACCACACGTGGTATATCTCTCCTCCGAGTCACATAACTATACATACAGATCGAAACCAGACTTGCCAACCGACCTCTCCTACCCCATACCCACCCGCTAACTAACACCATAATTAGCATGACTCACGGAATCTATTCCGAATCAGGACCCCGCCTGTAGCTTGAATGCGCTCTTATTACTCCGAGCAATTCCACTCCGTAGGTTACCTGCTCACTACCTTATATCTGCCTGCACCATTATTACATATCTCACCTCATTCACCTCCCCTCCCTCTCTGCCCTCCAAAGCATTCCTTCCCTCTACAACCACCGCAACCACCCCTCAGCCCCTCCAAGATGCCTACGAATCCCACGATCCAAATCCGCTACTCCACCGAACACGACGCCCCCACCCTCGGAGCCCTCAACATCGCCAGCTTCAAGCACCAAGCCTACTGGGCCAACGTCTTCCCGCAACCCGACCCCTTCTCGGTCCTCCCTCTCAAACACGCCCGCGCCCTCGAGAAACTGACCGCCCCGGACACGCACGTCCTCTCGGCCGTGGACCTGGAAACTGATCAAGATGAAGTGGTCGGATGGGCGCGGTGGACATTCCCGGGCGATGAGAACGGAACGGTAGATGTGTCCCCACAGGCGAAGAGGAAGATTGAAGAAGCGAGGGGGATGTTGCCGGAGGGTGCCAATCGGAGGATCTATGAGTTGTTTTTTGAGACGTTGAAGGTGAAGAGGGGGGTTTGGTTGGGGGAGGGGGATTTGAGTATGTCGCCCTTCTTCTCTCTTTGCTTTTGGTTCCATTTCTTGCTTTTCTGTCGTTCTGTTTGGGGGTCTATTGATTGTGGTTTTTCTATACACCCTATTCGCTAACGAGAAAATATAGTGCTCGATTTCCTCGCCACGCACCCCTCCTCCCAAGGCAAAGGGATCGGAACAAAGCTCCTGAAATGGGGCATGGAGTACGCTGATGAGCGAGACGCGCGCATATACCTGGAAGCCACGATGGATGGATACCCGCTTTACGTAAAGCACGGGTGGCGACAGGTCGAGGAACTAGTGTTGGACTTTGTGCCGTATGGGGGGCACGGAACGGCGACCTATAGTTTGATGATTCGGGATAGGAAGTCGGAGAGGGAGACAACGTCAGTTTGAATTTAATCTGGATCTGGATTTAGATCTTGGGAACTTGTGGTTTTGTATATATTTGATTGGAATTGAGGTTTTTTTTTTGGCAATCTATGATCTATGGTCTGTAAATATTGAGTCTATGGCTCGGATGGAATTGAGTTTGGTCGGGATGGTGCCGGACCAGAGGATTGTCACACAGCCAGCGAGACAACCGGGATTCCGGGTTGAACTATGGAGTGTGCTAGATGCTGTTGTTTACATTATTTTCGAATGTAGTATGACAGCAAAGAAGGCCAGTATCGGAATGGTGTTGGCGCTACCGAGGCTCGGACTAGTAGCGACTTGCTCGGAATAGTTGCGATCTCGGAATGGACCGCCTAAGATCGGAATATGCGCTGAACACTTTGCCTGACTCATGCATTCATTCATTTCATAGGCTACGTTGGCTAAATAATTATACTGCGTATCGGAATGACGGTACTAAACCATAAAACTCGGCTTCTGAGAAGCATGAGCATCCTCCGACCGCCACAGCGAAGTCACGGTCTTCCACTGGGTATAGAACCTCAATCCATCCTTCCCGTAGAAGTTCGCCAGCCCGGTTCCTGCCACACTCCTCTTGTTTCCGGTGAACGAGAACATCGGGAGAGGAACCGGAATGGGAACGTTGATACCCAGCTGGCCGGCTTCGATTCTCTTCTGGAAGTGCGACGCACTGGACCCAGACTGTGTGAAAATCACAGCTCCGTTGCCCCAGTCATTGGCGTTGATCATGTTGATCGCATCGTCGAGCGTGTCCACCTCCACGCAGAGTAGCACTGGTCCGAAGATTTCCTCCTTATAACATTCCATGTGCGGCTTGACGCCGGTTATAACGGTTGGGCCGACCTTTTTTTGTTAGTCAAGTTTCGTTATTAGAAGATTGAGACATACCCAGTTTCCATCGGGGAAGCCCTCAGGCTTCCAACCCCGACCATCTAAAGCAATCTTAGCTCCCTCCTTCTCCGCGCTGGCAATCAAGGCCTGGCAGCGATCGCGACTCTGCGGAGTGATCAGCGGTCCCAAATCCGACTTCTCGTTGAACCCGCTGCCGGCCTGGTACTCCTTGGCCTTTGCAACCAGATCCGGGATCCATTCTTGGGCGGCGCCGACGGAGACCAGAACACTCAGCGCCATGCAGCGCTGACCGGCAGCTCCGAACGCCGCGCCGGTGATTGCATTGATCGCATGGTGCTTGTTGCTGTCCGGCAGCAGGGCAGCATGGTTTTTGGCACCAAGGTTCGCCTGCACGCGCTTTCCGTTCGCCACCCCACGGTTGTAAATATATTCGCCGACCTTATTAGACCCGACAAACGAGATCGCTTTGATCTCCGGCGCGTCGAGAAGGAAGTCCACGGCGGGTTTGGACCCGTGGATCACGTTAACCACACCCGGCGGGAAACCCGCCTTTGCACAGAGCTCGGCGATAATCATAGCCGCCGCTGGAGCCCGCTCGGTGGGTTTCAAGATCAGTGTATTGCCCGTGACCACAGCAATGGGCAGACTCCAAAGGGGAATCATGGCAGGGAAGTTGAACGGACAGATCGCGGCCACCACACCCAGGGGCATGCGATACGATCGCGTTTCCATATCCTTTGCGACTTCAAGGACCTCGCCTTGAAGTTGTGTGGTGATTCCGCAGGCCGTCTCGCAGACTTGCAGTCCGCGGAGAACATCGCCCTTGGCGTCGGCGAATGTCTTTCCCTGTTCGCTGACGATGGCAGTGGCGAGGACGTCCATGTGGTCGCGGACCAGGCTGGTGAGCTTGAAGATGATCTGCTGGCGCTTCATGATGCTGGTCTCACTCCATGCGGGGTATGCATTCTTGGCAGACGTAACGGCCGCTTTTAATTCCTCGGGGGTCGATTCCGGGGTTCGAGAGACGACGTGGTTTGTTGCCGGGTCGTGGACGTCGATCCAGGACTGAGTGGCGGAGGGGCGGAACTCATTATCGATGAGGAGTTCGGCAGGGTGAGGGGTTTGTGGTTTCGCATGTTCTTGTTTGTAGAAGAACGTACGGAGGGAAGATGAAGCCATGATGGTGGTTGCTTAGAGATAACGGAGGAAAGAAGGAAAGAAGAAAAGGAGGAAGATTGCAGAGACTCAAGTTTGGGGAAGAGGGCAGTGACCTGGTATTAATAGGCAGGAGCTTCCGCGGGGAACCCCAAAGGTCATTGGGAGAGGGGTGCAGCTCTCTCCACTTCCAATGTGACCGTCCACTGAGGCCGAGAGACGTGTTTAGCTGGCACTTTTGCTATCCTAGAAGAGATCTATTATTGAATCCCAACTACTATGGGGAGACTGTTTGGGGATAGGAATAGGGGTCTCAGGAATGTTGATCAATGCCCGCCCGATACAACCTCGGTTGTTTTGTTATGCTGACCATAGCCTGGCAAGTTTAATCTGGAGTTGTACAAGACAAGGTATCATGTTCTCGGACTTTGCCAACATCAAGGACATGTCAGGGTTCTTCAAACTGAGGTAGAACTGGTCTGAGATATGATGATACTCTCTTATATCTCTATCTTATCTCGTCCCTCGATTGTTCCTGAGGCCGATAACGAGATAAGATAAGTTGATCTGAGATAAGCCCTATCCGAGAGTGAGATAAGGTTTAGTATTTATTAGTTGGAATGTTGTGATGGATCATAGTAGGAGTTAACATGCAGCAGCTTGACGGGCCAACGAACTGGGTTTTATCGCTTGTTTTTCGACATCATTTATTGCCATCCATCTTGCCTATCACACCAGTGGCTCCCCCGACTTTAAGAGTTCATGGCAAATGGCTGGCTGGCTGAAGCTGACAACAGATACAGATACGCGAGGACAACAGCCGATCATTACCGGAGATCGCATCTTGTTGTCTCAGTGTCACCTCAAGCATTCCAGGGATCCAGAGCATGGCTTGGCAGAAAGACGGATGAACGAAGGACGGTGCAGGGCCCCGTTCCGTCATCACTGCAAGCCCACGGTGCAAAGAGCAGCCTTTGATAGCGTCACGGGGCGATCACTTGACCTCTCTTGTCCGACAGGCGAAGCGACAGAGACGAGTGGCGAGTCAGCAGAGGCGATAAGCTGTGTCCGGCACAACCTGCCCGACAGGGACTAGTGGCTTGGCATGGACGATCATTTACATGATTTGCTCGTCTGCCTGGCGATGCTATCCGCGTCGAACTGCCCAGACCGGGCTAGCCTGGAAGGGCGAGGGCAGGTGACTGTATGGCCGCCCGGGGGGTATATAGTTCCCAAGCAAGGACCATCGTCGTACAGTACTCTCTCCCATGCTTACCGTCCTATCCTCTCCATCCTGTTCTCTCCCCTCTCGATATCCCTAAGTCCCATCTCCCCCCTCGACTTAGATGGCGCTGTCGTTATATCCCCTCCGCCGCCATTCGCACGTCTATACCATCGCTTTATCGCAACCCACTCGCAGAGCCAGTAGAAATTGATTCAATTGATTCTCTAACTGTTATCATTTCCACTATTTCCATTACCTACCATCCTTATCATTACCACCATCCATCTTAAATCATCATGGCCATCGAGATCCTCCCCCTCACCAAACGGGATATCCCCGAGGCCGTAGAATGCGTGCAGACCGCGTTTGCTGACGATCCGTACTTCCAGTGGTTGTTCGACGATGCCAGCGTAAGTATACCAGACAGGGGACAGGGAAGTCATGTCTTCATGTTGAGTGTGGAAATGTCTATATATATGGCAATGGAAACCAACTTCCCTTCTCTCTCTCTCTCTCTCCTTCCCCCTTTCTCTTCCTCTCTCCCATAGAACAGAACATCCATATCAATACGATAAACCCTCTTGCTTGTATAGTACGACATCAACCGCAACGCCGCCTCCCTCGCCGCCCACTTCCAATACGGCCTCAACTGCAACATGCCCATGTACATCGCCAAAGCCGCGCCCAGCGACAAGCACCCCATCGTCGTCGGCGTCTCCTGGTGGTACGCCCCCCAGCCCGCCTCCGCGTCCCAGCCCTGGTCCGTCTGGGCCCAGGACTGGCTCCTCTCGATGCGCCAGCTGCTCTACAACATCCGCTTCGGCGGCCGCGGAGGCCTCAGTCTCGATCGGTACTATATGTGGAAAGCGATGCAGAAGAAGACGCACGACAAAGTGTGGACCGATCCGAGGGGGTATTACTTCTGTAATGTGTTGGCTGTGAGCGAGACCATGAGGGGGATGGGGGTGGGGAAGAAGTTGGTGCAGGTGGTTACGGACCGCGCGGATCGGGAGGGTGTCAAGTGTTATTTGGAGAGTTCAAAGGGGGAGCCGAATTTGAGGATTTATGGGAAGTTGGGGTTTGAGTTGGTTAAGGAGATTGAGTGTGTCGATGGGA
Organism: Aspergillus affinis; assembly: GCF_023601865.1. Taxonomy (NCBI): domain Eukaryota; kingdom Fungi; phylum Ascomycota; class Eurotiomycetes; order Eurotiales; family Aspergillaceae; genus Aspergillus; species Aspergillus affinis. Next base: position 45,980 of record NW_026515941.1, on the reverse strand, counting down.
TGGATGCTTGCAAGGTATGTTTCACCATTGGTTTGAAGTGATCTTGGCTAATGAATTTGATCCAGCTCTATTGTATGACGCGGAATCCGAGTATGAAAGTTTAGTTGCTTGATGGAAACTAGCTACCTAGGTATATAGTAGTCACAAGTCAGAAACAAGACACTTCCCATCATTCTTATATAAAGAATCAGCCGCCCGTTCGACCTTCTTCCGAACTAGAAACCCCTGCAAATATCCCCTCGTCAACAAACTAATCCGCCCTAACTTCTTATACTGATCAAGACCTACGTCCTGCAGTCCATGCTCAACATTGAATCGAAAATACATTTCCGGAAGATCGTAAAACTTCTCCTCCAACTCCTCAGCCACCAACTCACAGCTCGTAGAGAAATCCTTCTGGCTGCGAATAACATGCACAGGAAGCGGGAGCAAAAACCGTTGTAGACGCCCGGGCTCCTGCACCGGACTCACGAACTTCTTGCCCGTACCAATGCTCACCACGCACCCGACCGGTCGGTCAAGAGGGAAAACTTCCCTAGTCTCTCGAAGCATGAGTTTGGCTGGGTTATTAGCGCCCAAGGCCCCGTCTACAAACCCATATTCCCCGTCGCTGAGCATGACAAGCTTTCGTTTGAAGAATATGGGCGCCGCGGACGTCGCGCGCGCCGCGTCGCAGATCGCCACGCTGAGGGTATCGCCTGAGTACGAGCGGAAGAGATGCGTCTGGCCGGCGACATCTGAGGTACGTTTTGCGCAGACGAACCTATCTCACCCGGTTAGCACTATGCACCAGAATCAATACCCTCCCCTCTTCCCCGTGAAGACAAACACCCGCGGCAACAAAAGAAAAAAGAACTCACACTTTACACCGACCCTCCCCCTTCAAAACCGTCGATCCTTCCTCACCACCTAGATACTTCCGTACAATACCCTCAACAGCCCTTTCGAGCCGCGAAGCCTTAAACTTCCCATCTTTCCAGAACGCCTTCGTCGGCCCGAAGATCACCTTCGAAAGAAGGCGATACTCGTCTATGGCCTGCTGGACGGATAGTTCTAACCGGCCGAGGAGAATGGCGATGAGCCCGCCTGTACTCGTACCGCCGATCAGGTCAAAGATGTCGCATGGCTTGGGCACCGTGGGGAGGCCATGCCGGTGCTGGACTTGGCGCATGAGACGGTCCAGGATTATCAGTTCGCTGATTCCACGGACACCACCGCCGTCTGGATGGGCGTTAGTTGGACTGTCTGGTTATTGGGTTGAGGTGGATTACGGACCGAGGGAGAGAAGTCGGAGAGGTCGGTCGGGAGCGTCAGACATTGTATATAGAGATGGAGATGGACTGACATGGTGCGATGCTCATGATGGCTTTTTCTCGATGTGGTTTTGGGATCTACGCAAGGCTGGCGCTTACTTGAACACATCATGCTGGTGGCAAGGCTGGTGGGCTACAGTGGCCGGCGCTTATGTGGGAAATCGACTCCATAATATTGCCACTATACAGCAACATAGAGATAACCAATTTCACCTTAGAATATATAGTTCTACAGGGCGGTTTGATGGCACGATATCTAAAATACATGTTTCTGCCGCCCGGCGGAATACCATTATTCAAGACTCTAGGGCTTTGCGAACGAACATTTCTCATCACGCTAATCGAATCAGATAGACAGACAATGGGAATCCCCTTCAGGCGCTTGCGACGATGTTCCTGCTATCAGAGACTACAAGAACATGAAGCCCTATCTCCAGAAGCCGACAGAAAATGCCAGTCACTATCAGGGTAATACTTCCAAACCAGACGTCCTTGTTCCAACGATCATCAATTCACCAATGAGACAGACCTCGTCATGGCAATAGCTCTTCCAACACTAATAAAAGCAACAGATCAACGAAAACCGTTTCCCAAAGCACAACCCCAAGCTATCCTACTCCGTATGTCTCACGTCACGGAATGCACGATCCATTCCAGGGATAACCCACCCGCCAATTACTTCCCCAACAACGGTCAAAAGCATGCAAGGAGCCCCGGGCCCTGGCATTGGAATGCTGTATAACACACACAATCAAGGTGACGATCCGAGGATGAAAGCAGCCCTCGCTACAGACAGGGCAAAACTAGGTAAAATCCCGCCGCGTACAAGAACTTGGGTCTACTCCCTTTCAACGTTCACCTTTCCCGTCACCCTCTCTCTCTAAGCAAAAGAAGCCTCCATCTCTCTTCTTTCCTTCCATCTTCCTCTCTCTAAAACCAACACTCAAGCAAAAATGAAGACCACCCTCCCCCTCGCCTTCCTTACCCTTCTCACGGGGGCCCTGGCCCTCCCTTCCCCGGATCAGGGCATGAGCGAGCAAAAACCCAACGACTTCGTCAAGTTCCCGGCTCCCAAGGGCATGACCGTGAAAGAGGGTCAAGAGAAATGCGGTGACCAGGCCCAGCTGTCGTGTTGCAACAAGGCCAGCGTGGGCGGCGACACGACCAACGTGCATGAAGGCGGTGGTCAGCTGTCGGGTATCTTGGGCGCTGGGTCTGCGTCTGAAGGAGCAAGCTTGTTTTCGGAGTGTTCGAAGTTAGATGCGCAGGGTATGTTTCCCTCCTTTCTAGTTTTCAGCTGGCAGATGGGATATGGGGATTGGATGTGGCTAACGGTGTGGATCTTTATAGTGACGGTTCTTCTCCTTCTGGGCGTTCAGGATGTTCTGGACCAGCAGTGCAAGCAGAACGTGGCTTGCTGCCAGACAAGCGGGGCTGATGCTGTAAGTTCTAACCATTTATTCAACGTCCACTTTGTTAATAAACTTTCGTATGACTCGTGATGCTAATATTCATCTCACTATAGTCGGATTCGCTTGTTGGTGCCTCGCTGCCTTGTATCGCTCTTGGCTCTATTCTTTAGGGGTAGATTCTGTATACTGACATATAGTGCCTGTGTGGTTGAGATTATAATGTTTAATTGTGTCTTGATATCCAAATCGGCGATGAGTGGTGTATTTCTATTCTTTCTTGAGGTTAATCTTTTATATGCTTGAATATACCCTTTCTGGTCTGGTGGAGAATATTTTCGAGCTGTAGAGCTCTTGCAGCTTTAGTAACATGACCCGAAGGGTGTATGCTTTTATGCTGGAGTCTTATTCTATAAGACATTGCCTGATGTAAACCTCAGCGCCGACATTCAATCAAGCAGCAAGCAACATGTAGTAAATCCAGCTCTCACTTCGCCCAAACACCGAAAGAAATCAACCCAGAACCTCCTAACATCCTAACGCCGTGCGAACTTTCCAATCTGCCCTAAAGAAGAGGAAGAAAGGACCCATAGACCAAACCCTCTCACAACAACCTGAAACCCCAACCCTCGTTCCCATCCCCATCCCCATCCCAGTCCTCATTATCCCCAACCCACTCCCACTCCCCATCCTCATCATCATCATCATCCTCCTCCTCCATCTCCGCATCCCCCACCCACTCATCCCCACCCTGACTGTAACTGTAACTATAACTCTGCCCGTGACTGAGCCTCCCACTCGCATCCCCCTTCCCAAACACCCCCTCCCCTTCACCCAAACAATCACAAATAAACTCCGCAGCCGCCATGGTCGTGACCCTCTGTCGCGGAATATAGTGAACACCAGGGAAATAAACGACGCGGTGATTGACACACCGGCGCGCAAGCTGCAGCGTCAACGGTCCGGGGATGTAAGTGTCCAGATCGCCGATGAAAAGCAGAACAGGGGTACGGATCTTCGGTCTATAGATGGTTTTGTAGCAGGGGTGGCTCATTTGGAAGCCGCTGTAGGCGAGGATGAATTTGAAGGGGGGGTGGGTTGTCTGTTTTGTTTCATTTTATTATATCTCAGTCAGTCTGTTTATACTGTAGATATGTATGTAACTAAGTAGGTAGGTAGGTAGGTAAGGTAAGGTAAGGTAAAGGATAGATAGGTAGGAAGGGAAACAGAAACAATAGGTATACACATACCACCATCCCAACCTCCTCACACCCCTCTTCTCTCAACTTCCTCCTCTCCAAAAGCGACCCTACCAGAACCGCAATCGACGCGCCCGCCGAACTGCCCACGATGCCATCAAACGGGCCATGCTCTTCCATGTACCGCACCAAGTAGCTAATCGACTCCTGCAGCCCGGGGACCCGGTCGACGCGGTAATCGCCAAGACCCCAGGTCCACATGCCCGGCTCGAACCCTGTGGGGAGGAGCGGGGCGTTGGGGAAGTAGAATTCGACGTCGCGATGGAGGGTTTGTAGGATCTCGTGGCGGATGGAGGGCTGCAGGGCGCGATATTTGTAGAAGATGCGGGAGGAGGAGGAGCCATGTCCTAGAAGGTGGGAGGAGGTTGGTTAGAGGGTTGGTTTTTTGGTGGGTTAGTTGGGGGAAGGGGAGAGTTTGAGGGAAGTGGAGGTGTGAAGGGGGGGGGGGGGGGGGGGGTGGATTACCGTGGATCATGAGGATTTTGATCGGTTTGTCGATGGGTTCAGGAAGAGAGGTCCCAGACGAGATGGGAGGGATGGGGAGGAGGTCGGCGGGGATAGGGTCGGCTACGTAATTCATGTTGAACGCGATGATGTGGATGGAGAAGGTAGATGGATAGGAAGGTAAGGATGCGGGCACTCGCTATATGTAAACCAGAAAAAAAAAAGGAAATAAACAGGGTAGATGGTGGAAGCATCCTGTTTGATAGCTAGCTAAACCTGCTCAATATTAACGGGATCTTCCTTGTAGTGAATAACCTCAAATTAACGACAAATCAAGTGGGTATTTAGTATGAACAAAGAACCAGCCCCTCACTCCATGCTTTTACACATCGCAATTATTATTTCCAGCTCTTCATAGACCGCGATGTCCCACGGACTCACCCCATCCGCATTGCAAAGATGCACGTTCGCCCCCAGTCGTATCAGTTCCAGCGCCGCTGCCTCGGAATCTTCAAACATCGCCTGGTGAAGAGGGGTCATCCCGTCGAAATCAGCTGCGTTGATGTCCACACCTAACGCCACCAGCAAGCGGATAACGGCCGGGTCCCCCGCTAGCGCAGCATGAAGCGGTGTCTGTCCTAAAGCGTTCTGGCTATCGCGTCGTGCGCCAAGTTCCACCAGTCGTCGGATCGCTTCCGGGAAGCCCCTGATGGCCGCAAAGTGAAGGGGGGTGTCGCCCAAAGAGTTGGGAGCGTCAACTTTCGACCCGCGCGAGCACAGATAGGTCATGATTTTCATGCGAAGGTTCCGACTGCTGATCTCCCCGGATACGACGGCCTCGTGGAGAAGCGTTCGACCACCGTTATCCTGAACGTCCGCGCGCGCTCCTAACAGAAAAAGCTGCTTCAGCAAGTCGAGGTGGCCACGCGCAGTGGCGAACATGCTCGGGGTCTGGCCTTGGATGTTCCGCACGTCCACCACCGCACCGTGTTGATAAAGGAAAACGATCGTGCGTACTCGAGTATCGGGCCTGCGTCTGGAGATCCGGGCCGAGGCAGCGCGATGCATCGGGGTCGCGCCGGAGAAGTTCCGGACGTGAATACAGGCGCCCAGTCGACAGAGAAAACGTACGACATCGACATCGCCATTCGCGGCCGCATGGTGAAGCGGAGTATCCCCCCTGACGTCCTGTACGTCGAGTGGAAGACCGATCTGGAGACACCGCATTATGAGATATTCGTTCCGGCTTTCGACGGCGGCATGCAGCAGTGTCACGTCGGCATTCAGGAAGGTTTGTTTCGTGTCAGCCTTGTTCAGTCCCAGCACCTCCGCCATTTCGGCATATCCATTCAGGACCGCGACGTACAGCGGCGACCAACACCGTTTGCGACCGACTCGATATGGATCCGACCCCTCGGCCATCAGCCGTTGCGCCAGGGGGATATTGCACGTGAAGGCAGCATAGTGTAGCCATGTGAAGCAGACGGTTTTCTTGTGACGACGGGATTCGCGACTCCCTGCGCCGATCAGTAACTAACCAGCGGAGCTGAAAGAAAAGAGAACAAGGACCTCACGGCAAAAGACTTACCGATTCGAAAGACTCTTGGCAAGAGCAGTTCGCGAAGATGACGATTGACACGAGACAATCTGGCGAGATCCGGCAGGTCCAGATGGTCCGCTACTTCGAGGATAAGTTCATTGGGAAACGAGAGAAGGTAGCTTAGGGTGAAGGGGCGGAACCGGCCAACTTGGTGGGTGAGAGCATCCCAGCGGGGGTGGTGGATACTATCGTTTAGGCCTATCCGGACGGGGAGCCTCTGCAGCAAGCCCCTATCATAGGATGACATTGCCACAAGACATGCTCCGTATCCTGGATAGACAGAGCGAACTAGCGAGCTGACTAGCTGGTGTTGGCGGGTCACTGCATCTGGGGAAGTTGATGGTGTTGGTTGACTTGCTTGTTGCTGCGGAGAAATTGTGGACTGCTCCGGCCAACTGCGGCAGGCGGTCAGCGGTCTTAACCATGTGATGACTACTGCCTGGTTGGGACTAGTCTATTTGCCGATAACACAGTTGTATTCTTCTACAGTGTTGCCGGTAGAAGCCACGACGGTGAGCCCACGGCTGGATAAAACAGAGGCCCCTCCACCATTTGCTGCCACCAATCGGCATTCCAGTACGCTTCCTCCGGGATATCATCAAGTTGCAGCTCCCCAATGCTATGAGTCGATGCCGGACAATGTCCGAGCTGCCCTGAACTACTATCTGCAAGCCCACGAGCCGGTTGCGCGTCAGTAGTCTTTTGTCGCATATGATCCTTCAGCCAGGACAGCATGCTTCCCACGACATTACGGCTGTTCGCCCATATATCTTGTCCGGTCGAGAGGGCTTCCATTCGGTTCAGGGTCGCCACTATGTTTCCGCAGATACTTGCTTCAAGATTGAGTGTTTTCGGGTGATCCATGTTGGAAAGTAGGAGGGTTTTGGACAGTATCAGCAGGGCGTACCACATGTATGTATGGAACGGAAGGGGTAGGTGGACAATGCGATCGGCGGGGATTCTAGGGAACGACGCAATAAAGTCTTCAGTTGAGTGTATTAGGTCGTCGAGTTTGCTCATTTGGTCGATGGTAAATGTGCTGCTCTGGTGGTGCAGGATTTCCCCAAGAAGAAGGATTGGTTTTGCTTTTACTTCAAAGTAGTACGCCCCTATCGCATGTGAGTAAGAGTGGGCACTTTGGTAGCACGACATACAGTTATCAATGATCATATCATGCGGCCCAGTGTTTCCCTTCTTTAATTTATCTTGCTGGTGTTCAACTGCATTCCAGTCTATCTCGTTTGCATTAGAGCCAAAGATCGAATCATTCTTTATAATTGGTGCTGAGCCATCGAGATAAGTCCTCAGAAGCCTATCAGTCGGATACTCTGGATTCTCAGAGAGATCCGCGCAGCACTGGTTGATCCAATCCGTGTATCTCATCAACAGCTGTGGACGAAACAAAGACAGTCTATAATAAAATTAGTTAAAGCTGCAGAGATCAATGCTCTTACTCACACCGAGGTTAAATGAAACACCCCCAAAAGCGCCCGCTTCTCGGTACTGGACTGAGGGTTTCTCGTTTCGCTACCCTTTCCCTTCAACCCAGCAGTAATACCTCTCATGGTCAAGCCACTATTCTGATCGAGACCTAGATCAGCCACGAGTGTGATAGCAAGTTCTAAAGACAGATACATCAGGGTGTGGATCGTCTTAAATCTGTAGTGATACCACGCTGTATGCACCAAGAGACCTAAGAGAAGATCCATGCTGCGCTCGTTATTAATGATGATACGAATGCTGATTTGCCGCTTGATCTCGTGGTCGAGGCCCTTCTGCAGTGATAAATCATCTTCCAAGCAAGCAGCAATGATGGTCAGAAGAAGAAATGGGCTCTGTGCATGGAGTTGAGATGCACGCGTTGTAGCCGGGACCACGACGAATGGGAACTGGGGCATTCTGAACGAGCGAAATTTCTCCAGGAGGGTATCGGCCCGATCGATTGTAATGAGGCCGCCGGCGATTGAATCATTAATATTATCTAAATTTATTGTGCCAGATACTCCTGACGTAGCGGTTGAGGTTGCTCTTGTACATCCTGCGCCATTCTATACCAAAGTCAGACATTAGGGCGGTGCATGAGATCAGACGTCCCACCTGGGCGAGTAGCTCGTCAACCCGCTCTTGCAATCTATCAATGCGGCTCTTCCTGAAGAACTGGTTAGCTTCCGATTAGCATGCAATGGAAATTAGGAGCGAACGTTGGTCTGCGACGCGTCGGCCTCTCCGGAAAGGTGCATTCATGGCCTAGCCGGGAGCAACGATGGCATCGCTCATCGTCCTGACTGGGTGAGCATTTCACTTTCAGCTCGACGCATCGACGGCAGGAGCGTTTTCGTGTCTCTGAGGGCCTTTTGCCTGTCATTTTGGAAGCTTGCCATTGTGCCACCTCGAATGGCCGGGAAGGAGAAGCAAACGGAATGCCTCGGTCGGGGCGGAGTCGGAGTCGGCGTCGGTGTCGGAGGTGACCAAAGATATTGGCAGCTTGCCTCAGGCACTCAAAAGCCTACAAAAGAGAATGGTCGCATGGTTGGCGAGTTTCCATGCTCTTTTCCCCTGTCTGTTTCACTATTTCGATTTTCTTTTCTTTTCTTTTTTTTTTTTTTACCCCCTTCAATCTTTCCGTGCTCCAGTTCATCGTTTTCAGTGCGGTCTATAAAACCGGCGACTTTGTAGTACTTCAGATCCATCTTTTCAACCAAAGCGGCAAAATATGTCAATGGATCATTATTGATACAATTCTCTACGATACATTGAGATTACATGCCCCGAGATGATTTACAATTCTAATTCAAATACGATCGAATAACTCCATAAAAGATGCAATTGACCAGAAACTCAAAAGTTGATTGTTCTCAATATTGCTGATTACTGCACGCACAGCGATCCCCTGAGCATCCAGATGCCAAGACAAAGGATACCTAGCTTCATTGGAGAACAAATAGGGGCTGTACCAATTGACCATCATGATCATTGCCCTACAGTCTCAGAAACTCATGTAATTGATCAACAGGGATAGCCCCCCAGTTCCTCCAGCCAGAACCGACCAGGAACCCCCTTACCCGGACCAAAACCAGGAACAGCCTGGACAAACCCCAGCAAACACCAACCGCAAGACACAAAACCGGCCAGAAACAAGTTTCCATCCCCGAACCATCTGTCAGAGTGATATAACTACTCCGGAGGACACAGTAAGCCAGGGTCATCTCTACCGGCCGGCATCTTCTAGACGCCGAGCGCGCCCAGTCGCGAACTTTTGACGGGATCCACCACCGTTGAACGCATCCATGGCTCACCTAACGAGGTTCCAGGAACGAGACCGGATTTTGCATCTGTCAGGTACGGGGTGGAGATGAGTCTGTCAATCAACCAGGCACTGGCAGATGGGACTGTTGACTGGTGGTTGTTCCTGGTTGAAGGTGTTGGAGTACGTGGAAAACTATTTTGGAAGTGGTTACGGGAAGTTTTATCTGGTCTACTTTTGGGGTTAAGGAGGCAGGGAAATACCAATATATCAATAAGAGTCTAGAAATACTACCAGATTAAATTAAAAAGAATAGAAACACGGAGAGACAACGAGCCGGAAAAGAATTCAGTAGCATGCACTATCTAGAAATACTTAATGTGAGTTTATTTCTTACTAGTTAGACCAACTAGCAAGCAAACAAAAAAAAAACCTCCGACCGTTAAGAATCTGACAGACGCATAGACCAGCCCCATCTATACTTAGCACCCACCACCGTACTTTGGAGGCGTACCATGGAATACACCACAAAGGTCCCATCCACAGTCTGTCACTGTATGGTCCCTCCCATCCAGTTCCTGACTATGACTTCATACTGTGATCGCATCACCAATAACAGTTGTTAAACTCGATCAAGCCACCCATGGCAGCCACGGATTGACCGTCGACTTTCCACGCGGCCTAGGTCCCCACCGACGTCATGGACCGAGACTTTCTGCCAGTGGTGGTGTCAACAACCCAGCTTCTATTAAGACTGAGAGGCAAACTGATCGACATGATATCAACACACACGATATGTACAACGGGGTGGGGAGATGTCGGGGCTAGTCGACCGTCGTGTTACTCGTCTATTCTCCGGTTGGCGGGTGGCCGCGATGATCTCATTCGGCGTTGCGATCGATCGAGAATCCGGATTGTTGGTCCACTTGGGTGGGGACGAGAGTGTCAATTAGATTAGTTTAGTTTTGATACTTGTTTAGGGGGGTACACTGACAGTCTCGTGCTTAGCATTTCTTTCATTCAGTCAGTTGTGTCAAATGAACTGATGTACTGAGTGTATTGAGTCCAGCGCTTTGCATCTGTCTGCATGCTAATGATTATTATAATAATAAGAATAATAACATCCTTATATCAACAAGATGCAATATTAACCGCAACATACTCCCCAACCAACCAATGACATCGCCCCAAACCTGCCAGAGTCTCCAGAATTTAATATAAATTAATCTAAAACCGAACCCTAATACCCCCAGAATGGTCAATTAACCCCGACCATGCGACGCCTGACGCAATAATGACCACGCTGACAGCCCTACCGTCTCCATCCTAGTTCACCTCTCCAGCATCCCAGTTCCTGGATGCGTGGAGCCCAACAGGCACCAGAGGACTCGATCCTCGAGTCCTCCTGTCCAGCAATGTAAACGGAGCCGAGTACCCTGTAGGGACTGGGTAGACAGGGCAGGATGCTCATCCCTTCCTCTCTCAAAGTCCCAAAATCTAGACCCCTTCGTCACGATACCCTCCAGCTGCACGGTTCGCCCGAGTGGATATGGCCTCAAGGACCCTACCGACCAGTCACCGCCTGAAGTAGCCCGTTCCCCCCAAAGACAGGGTGCCGGGCAGTTGGAGTACGAGGTCGGTTCCCCGGATCGAGCGATGGTGGGAGCTGAGAAGTACCTTATGACGTGCCTGTATTACGCGACGCTGCGATCGAGACTCAATGTCCATTGGCCGTCGATGTCGCGGCCTGCGTCTGAAGGAGGGTTGACCATGACGTAGTTTGGCGTGCATCTTGCTTTGCAGGCTGGAGGGGAGATATAAGGATGGTGAGGGTTCGGGGTGTGCTTTCTGTTTCTTCTTCTTCTTTTGTCTCTTGTATTCAATTATCGATCGATTAATATACGCTTTTCTCACGCTATCTTCTCCTATATCCCTTTTGCTCCTTTATACGGAGCCTAGTCTTTTTGTACTATACCTACTATACGATATTATACCCTACCTACTCTGCTGTATCATATCTAACGGCTTCGTCCACGACTGTCAAGATTAACGAACACTACTCCAACCTCTACTACAACTACTACGTCCACCACCAACAACAACACCGTCACCTGCACATCCACCAACACTTGCGTCCTCCTCCATCTCCCTCATCCCAGCCCCAGACTCCCTCACCACAACCACCATCCACCCGAACGCCCCAAACCACAAAGTCATCCTCCACCCAAACACCCTCCACAACAACAGCAACAGCAACACCACCTCCAGCCTACAACCAACATCTAAGAACCCCCTCGACGTCCAAAACAACCATGTCCTCCGGAACCGCCCGCAACCTCGGCTCCGGCTTCAGCCCCTCCCCCAAACGAACCCCCCGCAAGCTCAACGTCCCCGAATCCGCCCCCCTCAAGGACCCCGAGCCCCCATCCACCCCGTCCCCGCACCGCTCGCAGTCCCAGTCCGCCTCGCAGCTCGGCGGCGAGCAGGAGCAGCGCGATCTCAGCGCCGCGTCCCCCGCCCCTGTCCCCGAGGACGCGCAGTCCCAAGCCTCTGGCTCCGTCGGCGGCCTGGGCGGCAAGATGTCGAGCATTGCGGGCGGGATCGCGGGCGGGTTGAAGAGCGCGGTCTCCGGCGTGAGTCGGCTCGGAGGAGATGGTGATCAGGGCGGGTCGTCGAGCAGCCAGGCCGGTGGCGTCGTTGGCGATACGGTCGGCCAGGTTGGAGAGACGGTGCAGCAGACGCTGGATCTGTCTGCTTTGAAGGGCCTCGAGGTCGGTCAGGAAGGTGGCATCGCTGATTCCGCTGGGAATGTGCTCGGACGGATCGTGGAAGGCGATCCTGCTGATCTCGTTGGGTATGTGGTTAATGAGAACGGGGAGATCCTGGACCAGGATGGAGATTTGATTGGAAGGGCGGAGATCATTCCTGAGGCGGCGCAGAAGGTCGCAGGCGCCGTGGAGGAGGCCGTCGCTGTGACGGATTTGTCGGCGTTGGCGGGCAAAGCGATTAATGATGAGGGGTTGTTGAAGGATGATGATGGGACGATTATTGGGAAGGTGGTCGAGGGCGAGGCCCAGGATCTGGTTGGGTATACTGCTGATGAGGAGGGCAAGATCTTGGACCAGGATGGTGATCTGGTGGGCAGGGTCGATGTCGTTGCGAAGCAGACTGCCGATGACGTCGCGAGCGTTGCTCAGGATGCGGGCAGCGTCGCGGACGGGGCTGCGCCTTCGGAGGGCAAGGCAGAAGGCTCTGCTATGGACAGTGCTGCTGATTCGGGCACTGCTCGCGCGAAGAGCGGTGTTGATGAGGCCGCTGAGAGTGTCCAGAACTTGTCTGTGGACGAGAACAAGTCGAAGGCTGACGATGCCACGTCCAAGGCCGATGATGCGACCTCGAAGGCTGACACCAGCTCTAAGATCGATGAGACTGGCTCCAAGGCTGACGAGGCTGGCTCTAAGATTGACGAGACCAGCTCGAAAATCGATGAGACCGGCTCGAAAATCGATGAGACCGGCTCGAAAATTGATGAGACCGGATCCAAACTCGAGGACGAGACTGGCTCCAAGGCTGATGAGACCGGCTCGAAAATTGATGAGACCGGATCCAAACTCGAGGACGAGACTGGCTCCAAGGCTGATGAGGCTGGCTCTAAGATTGACGAGACCGGCTCGAAAATTGATGAGACTGGATCTAAGATTGATGAGACCGGATCCAAACTCGAGGACGAGACTGGATCCAAGATCGACGAAACTGGCTCCAAGGCCGACGAAGCTGGATCCAAGATCGACGAGACCGGCTCTAAACTCGACGAAACCGCATCGAAAGCCCCTGACGACGCAACCGACGTATCAGCCGACTTCCAACTCGCCAGGGAAGAGCAAGAAGGCGAAGAAGGCGAAGAAGTCGAGCTCCCTCCCCTCTCCATCCTCGAGGGCCTAACGGCCAACAAGACCGGCAATATCATCAGCCCGTCGACCGGCAAGCCCATCGGTAAGGTTGTCGAAGGCGATGTCAAGAAGCTCGCTCGCGGCGGCAACCAGCTGGACGCAAAGGGCCAGTTCTGGGACAGCCGCGGCAACGTCATCGGTAGAGCCGAGACGCTCCCCACACAGGAGTACGAGGAAGAGGCGAAATTCGCCGGCCTGGAGGGTCTGCATGTCGTTGAGGACGGATTCGTGGAGGACGACAAGGGCAAGCGTGTCGGCAAGATTGTCGAGGGCGACGCGAAGAAAATCCTCGGTCGCGCCGTTGACCAGGATGGTGAGGTTACTGATAGCCATGGTAATGTCATCGCCAAGGCCGACTACTTCGAGGAACCAGAGGCGGAGCCCGAGGCTGAGCCTGAGGTGATCGATCTGTCCAGCTTGAACGGCCTCTCGCCCAACAAGCTGGGTCTCGTCATTGGACCTAAGGGCGTTCCCATCGGTCGTGTGGTCGAGGGTAATCCTAAGGAACTCGCCGGCAAGGAAATCGACGACGGCGTCATCTATGATGGTCGCAAGCCTGTCGGTCGCGTCGAGCTCATTCCCGAAGAGGAGCGTGAGAAAAAGGCCGAGGGACCGTTCGCGGGACTGGAAGGTCTGGTCGTCAACGACGAGGGCTTCGTGGTCGATGAGAACGGCAACCAGGTCGGTCAGATCACCGAAGGCGATATCAAGCAGCTGCGCGGTCGCTCCGTCGACGAGGACGGCGACGTGATCGACAAGTTCGGCAGCGTCAAGGGCCACGCCGAGCCCTACTCCCCTCCCGAAGAGGAGGCGCAGCCGGAGGCCGACCTCTCCATCCTCGAAGGCAAGGTGGTTAACAAGTTCGGCAATGTGGTCGATGGCTCCGGAACGGTCTTCGGTCGTCTCGTTGAAGGCGACAAACGTCTGGCCGGCCGCAAGGTCGACCGCTTCGGCCAGATCTGGGGCGACAACGGCGAGGTGATCGGCCGTGCCGAGCTCATCCCCGGAGCCGAAGAGGAGAAGCCAGAAGGATCCTTCTTTGGCATTGAGAACGCCGTCGTCGGCAAGGACGGCGTCGTGGTCGACGGAACGGGCCGCATCATCGGTCGCGTGATCGAAGGCGACGCCAAAAAGCTGGAGGGCCGCAAGGTCGACGAAGATGGCGAGATCCTCGACAAGAACGGCAACAGCCTCGGCCGCGCCGAGCGCTGGGAACCCGAGGAGAAGAAGCGCACCGTGAACCCGATGTCTGGCCGTAAGGTGACCCGCGAGGGCGAGGTGCGCGACGCTGATGGCAACCTCATCGGCAAGCTGACGGCCGGCAACCTCCCCACGCTGGTGGGCAAGGAGGTCGACGACAACGGGTTCGTTGTTGACAACGATGGCAACAAGCTCGGCGAATGCACGCTCATTGAGAACATCCCTGAGCCTGAGGAGCCCGAACCCGAACCCGAGCCGGAAGAGGAGCCCGAGCCCACGAAGGAAGAGCTCGAGGCGCAGAGAGATCGCGAGCTCGCGAAGAAGATGAGCGCCATCGTCGGCCAGACTCTGGACCGCGTGCGTCCCATCTGCAAGATGATCTTAGACCACATCGACAAGGCGGACCGCACACCAAAGGATGAGCTCGACGAGGAAGAGCTCGTCAAGAACGTGAAGCCCCTTCTCGAAGAGGCCGGTGCCATCCTGCAGGAGTCCAACGGTGCGATCCGCGCACTCGACCCGGACGGCCATATCGCTGCCACCGCCAAGGCTCGCGCTGCGTCCCATGAGGCCTCCCCTGAAGAATACGCCTTGGCCGATCAGATCAAGGAACTGACCGACACGGTGGTGAGCACGATCGAGAAGGGCAAGCGTCTGATCGCGGATATGCCTCATGCCAAGAAGGAATTGAACCCGTTGTGGGCGCTGCTCAGCGAGCCCTTGTTCCAGATCATCGCTGCCGTCGGTCTGCTCTTGACCGGTGTCTTGGGTCTGGTCGGTCGTCTCCTAGACGGTCTGGGTCTGGGCCCCTTGGTTCATGGTTTGCTGGGCGGACTGGGTCTTGATAAACTGCTGAGCGGTCTCGGGTTGACCTCTTTGACTGATGCGATTGGCCTCACCGGAAAGAAGAAATAAACTGGTGGAACTTAAGGATTGCTCAAAATGATGGAGGCTAATATCTTTTTTTTTGCTTCCGTGATTTTTGTTCATTTCCTCATGCGTTGATATCCTTTTTGAACTTTCGGTACTCTGCTTAATATGCCTAATTTGTCATGTATTATAGCATTTTTTTTTTCCAATTTATTTGAATCTTCCTTACCTTTTAAACGTTCCTACTGCGTACATATTCTTGAAGGGGTTCCGATATTCAGCTTGCGACTGATTGCCGTACTCGGACATTGTATTTGTATTCCTTTTGTACATCATCATTCTGTGGCAGAAAAATACCGCTACACTAAAAAGGGTCAACCCTTAGTAGTAAGGGCTTTTCTAGTGTATATACGCGGCGACACATTCCAACCCCCTTCCATCCTGGCTGGATATTGAGCAGTCAATGTTTGAAGGCCTCATATAGCTCTATTTCTGTTTTACAGACATGAAGTAGCATCATTGGTCTAGTGGTAGAATTCGTCGTTGCCATCGACGAGGCCCGTGTTCGATTCACGGATGATGCATCCTTTTTTGTTCACGATTTTTTGTCCAAACGCTCGCCGGGAGCCTAGGCTAGCTAGGGAAGTCATACTGCAATGAAAGTAATGAAGATGAATCTGGATATTGACTCCGCCAAAGCCGTCCAACTACATATGCTCTCAGAACCTCGACCGTCCTCTGATCAGACTCATTCCTAAGAGTGTCAAGTTCCAGTTTCTTCCACCAAAGCCTAATTAAAATCACATTGATTCTGGATACAATGAAGGATGCAGTGGAGTCAATTCATAGATAAGATCGCAACCAATCCAGGGACCCTTAAAGTGCCTTGGACTTATCCTTCTGAAATTAGAAAGCGAAGACTCGTAACGTAAACCACAACCGAGCCGCGGATTTTCAATCAAAATTCCACCCCCTTTATTCAACACGTCATATCTTCAACACTAAATACAATATGCCTCCTTCTAAAGAATCACGTATTCAAATGGCTATTTCAGCTTATCGGAAAGGTCAAATCAAATCGATATTACGCGCTGCGCAGGTTTTTGCGATCCCTGAAAGTACCCTACGCGATCGACTCAACGGTGCAACACCACGATCAGAAACACGCGCCAATAGTCATAAACTTACTCAACTTGAAGAAGAAACGCTTCTTAAGCAATTACTAGATGCAGATATGCGAGGATTCCCAATGCGGCCCGAATTTCTACGCGAAATGGCAGGAATACTACTTCGCGCGCGCCTCCGAAACCATGCAGCAATTATTGGATCTAACTGGCCATATAATTTTACCAAACGTCATCCTCAACTACATACACGATACAATGGACGGATCACATATCAACGTGCAAAACAAGAGGATCCAAGGGTTATAATACCATGGTTTCAAACTGTCCACAAGGCTATCCAAGAACACGGTATACACGAAGATGATATCTGGAATTTTGATGAGACTGGCTTTGCAATGGGACTCTGCACTACTTCAAAAGTAATTACTGCAGTTGAACGAAGCGAGCGGCCACGCAGAGTTATCCAGGGTAATCGTGAATGGGTTACAATTATCGAAACAATCAGCTCAAAAGGCGTATCTTTACCACCGATTATTATACTGAAAGGGGGCCAACAACAAGCTGCTTGGTTCCAAGAACCTAAGCTTGCTAAAGACTGGTGGATTGCAACAAGTGAAAATGGCTGGACTACCGATGAAATAGGTCTTCTTTGGCTAAAGAATGTCTTTGAACCTTCCTCCAAGCGCTATATGACCGGTGCAAAACGCCTACTTATTTTGGACGGCCATAGTAGTCATTTGACTGCTGAATTCGATGATTTTTGCAAATAAAATGCAATAATATGTCTTTGTATGCCTGCCCACGCTTCACACCTTCTTCAACCGCTTGATGTGGGTGTTTTTGGCCCGCTTAAACGCGCATACGGAAAGCTGCTTGAAGGGCGTATGGCTGCGGGTAACAACCATATTGACAAAGAGGACTTTTTATCACTATATCCAGACGTACGGGCTCAAGTCTTTACTTCTACAAATATCTGCAGTGGCTTCGCAGGAGCAGGGCTTAAGCCATTTGATCAAGAGCGTGTTCTTTCTAAACTTACTTTTCGACTACATACGCCTACTACACCTGCACCATCACTAGTTGAAGGATCAGTTTCCTCTGCTTTTCAAACTCCACAAAAATACTCGCCAGTTAGATCGAAAGGTCAAAAGCTTACAAAGGAGCCTCAATAAGAAACGGCAGCTTTCTAGCAGCCCTGTTAAGCATCTTCAACATCTTGAAAAGGCTGCACAAATGGCAATGCAGACTAAGCTGCTTTTAGAGCAAGAAATTATGACTGTACGAGCTGAAAATGAGCGAAAATATAAAAAGAAAGCAAGGAAGCGTGCTGCACTAGGTAATGACTGCCTCCTTAATGTACAGGAAGGTGATAATCGCGTTCAGCAGCTTGATATGCAGCTTAATGAGCAACCTGAGCAATCTACTCCTACACCTCGCCAACGGGCTCCGCCCCGCTGTAGCGGCTGTGGGACAGTTGGACATACAATTCGGAGTTGTACAAATAAGTAGCTAAATTTTTATATATTTAATTAATCGAATTTAATGGTGTTAGTGGTTAAATAGCTTCAAGTAGTGGTGGCTACGGCAAAGGATCCGCGGCTCGTTTAGATCCGCGGCTCGGTTGTGGTTTACGTTATCGAACGGTGCGTTCTGACTACTGATTCTATTTCCATCTCAGTCTAATACTAGGTCAGCCTAGGCGCCCAGCAAGCCTGCATCTGCCATGATCAAACAGTGGATCAAGCCACTGATACAACACAGCCAATTATCACAGATGGAACATAATATGTTGGCGATACTGCCGCCTCAGTCCGCCTTCCCTACATGGCGGCTTGGCAATAGTGCCCAACCCCTTTCCATAGAGAATTCAAGCATTTCACTCCCGATTGAGTAGGCGATACAGCCATGTCGCTGTCATAATACATATGAAAGATAGAGCACTAAGACTCTACTGCCATTTACACATTTCGTTTGGTCTGACTTCCTGTTGAGGCCGCTGGCATCACGTGGTCGTGGCGATCGATCACCTTGAACAAACCTTCACACGGCAATTGATTACCGCAGTAGTGAGAGAGCTGATCTGTCAAACATATGGAATGATTCCTGCAGATTGGAGCCAAGGCCATTGCTCTATCAGCGGCAGAAGAGGGGCCGTTTCATCATTTCATTGATGCCTCCTTCTGGCCCCCAAAAAGCAAAACGAGAATCGTGAGCCAGCCCTCAACGGCGGAAAGTGGAGAGTGCCTCCTTTTGATCTCCACATTAATGATGTCACGGGTCCGATCATCGCGGTTTCTAATGGCTGACAATTCAAGGGCATCTTCCCAATTCCGCATCTGAACTGCCGATCTCCATTTGCCAGGGATGCTCTATCCCAGATGGAGGAGGGGATGCTGAATTTACGCTTCACAGCCACGGTCATGGTAGGTCTTCTAGAGTGAACAACTACAGACACAGAGTCGGTGGTACTCCGCACCGCTGGGCAGACGCTGTGGAAGCATTCTATCTGAAGTCCCGGATGATCGCTGGGTGAGAGTGAGTTTTTCATTTTTTCCACTCCGGCTGATACCTAAAGTCCCGGATGAAGAACCGAATCGATCGGATGATATCAACCAATACAGGTCCTTTCCTCTTTCTCAAGGTACGCTTGGTTCTAGAGCTCAGGGGGCATCCGTTTACCCTTTTATCCACGGGGCTGTTGGAGATTGAACTCCTGCAGAAGTCCCTGGCTAGTGACAAATATCACACTACCGTTCAGCCGACGGTGCGTTGTCCGTGAAGCGGGGATATTTGGAAAGACAATTTTGAATTGAAAAGGCAAGTAAGGTTGTCGATCGTCACTTTTGTGTAGGTAGAAGAGCACATCTTGGCTGAAACGGCGCTGGTTTGGAATGCCTTAGTTCCGCGCCCGATTGGGAAAGGAAGCAGATTAGCCTAAAGATGGTTAACTTGCCCTAGCTCTGCTGTTTGAAACGTTGAAATTGAATCATTTAAAAGGTAGTCAAACGCTGGAGGAGGTCAATCTAGCCCGCAGGTCAAATCAATTCAACTTATTTCCATCTTTCTTAAAAAAGACATCCTCCGACTCGATCAACATGGTGTATATTAAGAATCTCGCCAGTACTATCACCCTCCTGGCTTCAGTTGCCTCGGCCAGAGTCATTACTCGACAGGCATCGTCCAGCATTAACGAAGCCTTCACTTCGCATGGGAAGAAATACTTCGGCACGGCTTCCGACCAGGCCTTGTTGCAGAACAGCCAGAATGAGGCAATCGTCGCGGCGGATTTTGGCCAATTGACCCCAGAGAACAGCATGAAGTGGGATTCTACTGAACGTGAGTTCTCCTTTATCTTCAATCACAGAAAGGTTATTTGGCTAATTCTTTTAGCGACTGAGGGAAGCTTCACTTTGGATGGAGCAGATGCGTTGGTTTGTGGATTCCACTCTTCTATGTAAATAGGTGAGGGAAAGATGCTAACAAGATTATAACATTAGGTCGACTATGCCCAGAGCAACGATAAGCTTGTGCGCGGCCATACTCTCGGTATGCTCTTCCACGGGTAATTTATGGCACGATTCGCTCTAACAGCCGCAGTCTGGCACTCGCAGCTTCCCTCGTGGGTGTCGAGCATTTCCGACAAGGATACCCTGACCGACGTTATCAAGAACCACATCAACAAGGTGATGGGCCAATACAAGGGAAAGGTCTATGCCTGGGTATGTCAAACCAACCGCAAAATACGACACAAAGTCTAACATATCCAGGATGTGGTCAACGAGATCCTAGACGAGGACGGCACCCTCCGAGACAGCGTCTTCTCCAGCGTCCTTGGCGAGGACTTTGTTCGAATTGCCTTTGAGACTGCTCGTGAGGCGGACCCAGATGCCAAGTTGTACATCAACGATTACAAGTAAGATATTCTCAGACAGGCTCCAATAAATGACGGACTAACTAGAGTAGCTTGGACTCGGCCGATTATGCCAAGACCAAGGGTATGGTGAGCTTCGTGAAGAAGTGGTTGGATGCAGGCATTCCCATTGATGGAATTGGTGAGTCCATAAAGACAGACTTTATTAGCTGAGTGAAGTACTGACTGCAGGCAGGATCGCAAACCCATATCAGGTAGGCTGAGGCCCGGGCTGTAGGTACATAAAAGATACTAACTCTATCAAGCGATGGCGCATTCCCCTCTTCCGGTGTCTCAGGATAAGTCTCCCGTCCCAAGCAAGCGGAAATTAAATTAATTTCAAACACAGCTCTTAGCGCACTCGCGGGCACCGGTGTTTCCGAGATTGCCGTGACGGAACTCGACATTGCTGGCGCAAGCTCGGAGGATTACTTGAATGTGAGTCTCTCTTGCATGACACGAAGCCATGGCTAACGAACTAGGTCGTAAATGCCTGCTTGGACCTGGAGGCCTGCGTTGGTGTCACCGTCTGGGGTGTTTCGGACAAGGTAAGCACGCGAGGAACGTTCGTGTTGAGATTTCAGCTAATTGGAATCAGGACTCGTGGCGCTCTGACAGCGCCCCCTTGTTGTTTGACAGTAACTATCAGCCCAAGGACGCGTACAACGCTATCATCGATGCTTTGTAGATAAAGAAGAACGGGTAAAATAGCTAAGGGGCTGCAAAGGCTTGCGTGGAATGCGTTGCTGGATAAACATGTATCACCGGATGGGAGACTCTCGATGTGAATCAATCCAATTACAAGAAGTATAGGCATATCAGACTATACATACAGCGTGATGAACATAGAAAAGCACACTCTCTCTCCCATCACTAATCCTGCTTCCTCTTCGGCTCACCCACATATGTATGTAATGCGTGACCTCGGTTCTTCCAGTCGCATTGTGGAGTCTGACCGATACGAATGCATCTCGAGTCAGCAGAATTCCATCGAGCAACCTAGTCACCACGAGGAATGTTTCACACGGACTCGAATAGGATGTGACCACTCACTGTAAATGAAACCGATTTAATCTAGTTCAGACCCTCCTGAGAAGATGAGGTCACCCACCCATACCTAGCATGATGTTGTCCTCTATAGTCTTTTGTCTCGTGGCAGGCGCAGCATCACACATCGCCTATTTCAACAAAGGCGAGCACCATCTGTATGGCATGGACTACCTGCAAGCCTTTTTTGTTGCCATCGCATCCGGAGTTGCCTTCCTACAATACCAGCAATACCAGCCATGGAGCACATCTCTCGCCATCACACTACAGCACACGACTTACTTCTTCGTGGGCCTCTACGCGAGCCTTATCCTATATCGCCTCTTTCACCATCCTCTTCGACACTTTCCCGGTCCCATCGCCGCACGCATCTCACCTCTCTGGTTTTCGACAAAGGTTCTAAAACGTGACGCCCATCGCAAGGTTTCTGTCCTCCACAAAGTATACGGTCCTATCGTGCGCATCGGTCCGTCCACTCTCTCTATCGTCCATTCGAGTGGGATTGCCACCATCTACGGCCCCAATACTCGCTGCACCAAGGCCGCTTTTTACGACCTGGACCATCCCTCGAAGTCTCTCCAGTCAATGCGTGATCCGGCAGAGCATCGTAAACGACGACGCGCCTGGAGCCCTGCATTCGGCGATAGCCAACTCCGTGGATATGAGGTGCGCATGCGCCCCTACCGACAACGACTGCTGGATCGGTTAACCGGTATGGCCGACGAGCCTCTTGAGCTTCGGAAATGGTTCAACCTCTACACATTCGATATAATGGGGGATATGGCATTCGGGGAGGGCTTTGGTGGCATCGAAAGAGGTGAACTCATTGGTTCTATTCAGAATATGGGCGCCATGATAGATTTCGTGGGGTTGTTTCTGCCGGTGTGGATGTTGTGCCTTTTTACTCGTATCCCCGGGGCATCGAAAAACTGGCATCTCTATCTAGATTGGGCCACGGAGAGATTAAATCGACGGATCGAGGTATTGTTTGACCTTTTCTTTGAGAACTTTGAGGAGTATGTATGTTGAATTGAGCCCACCTGACCAACCATCATTTGAAGAATCCCCCTTCGATTCCCGACATCAGCGCTGCGCTCATCTCCCATCTCGATGGCCGTGAGCCCACCAAGGAAGACCAGCAGCTACTAGGAGGCGACTCGCGTCTAATCATAACAGCGGGCAGCGATACCAGTGCCACTACTTTGGCGACGATGATGTACGAGCTGCTGAGGAACCCTGCGGAGATTTCTAAACTGCGCAGCGAGCTGGCGCCGCACATCGAACCGGATGGAGACTTCCAGCACGTCAAGATCCAGCATCTCGAGCATCTGAACGGGGTGATCAATGAAGCGTTGCGTCTGTATCCTGCCGTGCCGTGCCACATGCAGCGGAAGACACCGCCGGAGGGTATCCTCATCGAGGGAGTATGGATTCCGGGTGGCATGACGGTCATGTGTCCGCAATATGTGCTGGGAAGATGTATGTTCTCCCTCCCTTTTCTTTCGCTATTACATTCTTCACCAGGCTTGGAGGGAATGCTAACGGCGTGCTCAGCGGAACGATGCTACGTCAACCCTAACTCCTTCATCCCCGAACGATGGTATAGTTCTCCCGAGCTAATTCGCGATAAATCCGCGTTTGCCCCGTTTTCGATCGGTAAGCATCTTTCACTCCTCCCTTTGATATCACTTGTTTGGTATGGCTAAGGAACTTCCTCCATGACAGGACAATCGGGCTGCATCGGCAAACCGCTGGCCTTGATGAATCTTCGGACGACCATCGCGCGGCTCGTCATGGAGTTTGATTTTGACTTTGCGCCGGGTGAAAATCTACGGCAATTTGAAGACGACGCACAGGACAATTTTGCTTTGTTTCCGGGGAAATTGATGGTTGTTTTGCGAAGAAGAAGAGAGCAGGGAGCCGGTAATGGGCTTGTGAATGTGGTTGCCTGAGGTTGGTGGGATAAAGAGATTCGGGGATTTCGGGCTCAACCACGCCTGTTCCTTTAAACCCGAGTATTTCAAGACCATCCAAATCGGTTCGTTTCACGGACAGCGCGACTGGGTATCTTTTGGGCTGAGGATTGGTGGGTTAGGCTAAAGGTTCACTCCATCTACTACTATAGAGGCCGCAGTATCGACCATGCTTAAGCTTTGGGGTCTAGACACTCACTAGTGGGGAGATCACCACTAAATGAATGCACTTCACTTTCGACCATCTAGACCTCACACTAGGTGAGACATCACCGCCACACACGACGGGCGTCGTACAACGCAACAGGCAGCCACCAGGCATCTTCCGCTGCCAGTGAGAATTCCCCGCACCAGGACGAGACGGTCACTTGACAATCCTCTCTCCTCATCGTCATCCTCTCCTCATCACCATCTCTCCATCCTTCTCTTTTTCATCCTAGTCGCAATATGCCATCAACCCTGCTCACCTCCATCTATTTGATTATCTACCTTTCAACCGACTACTAGGTGACGTGACACGAAGCAAGCCAACAAGGCACAGCGCATCTCAATTCCCTTTCATCACCTCCCACTAGCTGGTCTCCTACAATTGAATGAGCTCATTGTTTCCATCATTTCACTCCGCCACATCAACCACCCAAGACCTCAAGACCCCGCCAAAAAACCCCACCATCATCATCGCAACTCAAAACTCCCAGAACAAACCAAATGGGTATTCCTACCGCCGCTATCATCGTCATCGTCGTGGTCGCCTGTCTCGCCGTTGTCTCGCTCGGTGCCGCCCTCACGAAACAATGGTTTCCCAATCGGACAGAAGATCAATTCAGCCCGCCGCGCGAGCAGGGACTCTACATGCGCTCGGTGCGATTGAAGAACATGGGTAGGCTTCATAGGGAGTCGAAGGCCGTGGGGACCGGAGGGTATCGTCATAATAGGAATGGTAATAGGGACGTGGAGGCAGGGTGTACGTTCAACCCCATTCCTCTTTTTGTTTTGGGCCTGCTGTGTGAGTGATGGCGATGCTAATGGACGCATAGACTACGAGACCGGCAGTGGTTCGAGGTATTGATTTGTTTGAATTGCTTTTACCGGAGTTACGGGCGCAATGCTTATGGGGTGAGTGGGTTGATTGAATCTTGGGATTGGGCCGGTTAACTGATCTAAATCCATCTTGTAGGAATGATTTATGCGATAAATAGGTAATAAATGTCGATGAATGCGATTTTGATTTCCGCGATACCCCTCCATTTCTTGTTCTCCTTCTCAGCAAAGCCAGACAATATATAATACAAAAATCCTTCAAAACAAAAAAAAAAAAAAAAAAAAAAAAACTGTTGCTCTGGCTTGTTCCACCGCAGATCATCACCACCCATCTCACTTGCGCAAAACCAGACCAGACGACAAATCCCGGCTCGCATCCGCCAGTGATTACCAGTGATTACCACCTCGCCCATGAAGCTTCAGCCACATCTCTGACAAAGCCCCGACCATCTCAATTCATCCAAATTCCTAGCAACGACCCCTAAAACGACGGCGTAGCTGTCGGCAACCCAACAACACCTGTCTGAATTAAACCCGGCACATCCGTCTCCACCACACGACGGACCTTCCACGCCGGGCCATCGCCCTCTCCGGGGTTCTCATGTTCTTGTCCTCCTTGTCCGGGACCATCACCTTCGCCATCACCACCTTGTCCCGGGCCGTGAGGATTATTTCCGGGGTTTGGTGCAGGGACATCGGATCCTTCGTTTGCGATAGGAGAGGCGCCGGCACCCAAGACGAGAACGGCGAGAAAAATGGAGACGTAGGTTGGGATTCTCATTTCGAGGGATTGACTTGCTTTGGTCTGGTTTGTTCTGATTTGAGTCGTTTGATTGTTTGATTTGCGAGAACAGTATGTTCAGGAGGGAATTAGAACTGGAGATGTCTTTGTGATTGAAGCTGAGAAGGGTCTAATGGCTCAGATTTATATCTTTTCTCATTCTCTGTCTATTTCCCATCTGATGATAGTTGCAACGAAATGGTCACATTCAGCCCAGGCCAGGATCCGACAACAAAGACCTCATGACCTAGCATTGAAACCAGTGGCTGTTTGAGTGCAGCGTGGGAAATCATCTTCAAGAGCATAAAAAACAGAGATACTCTTCATTCTGCCCCTGCACTGCCTATCCCCATCAGCTTTCAGCCCCCTTGGAAAAGAAATCGCCGGGAACCCCCATTCTCTTGGCACTCGCTCTGTAGACGTCCACAGCTGATAAGACCATGTCCAACCGCATCCCATAATATGGGATTACTTAGAAATCAGACACTGAAAAGGGTATATAGGAGCGGAACACCAGCGCGTAGGGTTATGCCGCATTGATTACAAACCCAGCATAGCCACTCCTATCCTTACACAGCACCAAATTATCTGAAGGCGAAGTAGAATGAACGTGAATTATAGGGTACAGTCAGCAATACGAAGCTCAAATAAAGTTAAAACCACCCCCAATAAACCCTGAAACGCCATGTGTAGCCCGATGCGGTCCGGGGAAGAAGGAGGGGGATCCGATCTGGATCCACCAGGATCGAGGATCGACGCCAGTCAGCTTACGCTGTTTGAGGTGATATCATTAAGATGCGGAGGGTTTGAGATAGAAACGAAACGAAGAAATCCTACATGATCGCTGTTTATTGATTCTTTATACATTTGTTTATTTTTGTTGTTATCTTTTATCTTTGCTTCTTTTACCGGCCCAATTGTTCTAATATAAGCTACTTGGCTCGTATTCTCAAACTACTAAGGAACACGAACGCCCGTGCTGCAAGAAAAACACAGGGCGTTATTGAAATATCGGTCTCATAAGAGATGATTTCAATGTCTATTCTGGAGAAAATCCCCCAGTCAGTTAGATTAGATTACCATGCCGGGCCACACTTCCGTAGACTTCTAAAAATAGACTCCTTCATAGAAACGTGTTTTGGACAATATTGCTTTTCCAATTTCTGTACTGACTAGGGATAAGTCCAGCCACAGCTATCATATCCTCATCACATATAAAATCATTGACCAGCAGGGCTAAACAATAAAAAAAACCAAACCCCCCAAACTCCAGTTTCTTACCCAGCTTGCACAACTCGTAACAATACCGACATTACATTCCTCTCCGCTCCCTCCTAGTACGCGTAGAAGTTAATCGCCTCCGAATCCATCGCCCGAATGCGCCGATTCTCGCGGATCAAAATAAATTTCATAATCCACGCACAAACCACCACGCCTGCCGAGAACCCAATACTGCAGTACATGGCCAGTGAGAACCTCGGGGCGTCCGAATCCGGCCACAGATACGGTGTGTACACGCTCGCCAGATTCCCTAGGGTATTCGTCAACGCGATGGCCACGGCTTTCTTCTCGTCCGTCTGCCCGACCGTCGCGGCCACCCAGGCGATGTTGATGTTATTGACGCCGTACGTGGCGCCGACGAAGAGGACCATGGCGAAGTAGCGCGCGCCCACGTTCAACGTTCCACAGGCGACTGCGAACCCGACGATTGCGAGCGCCTTCGAGACCGTGACGTGCCAGGTGCGTTCGTTGAAGCGGCCCGAGGACCACGAGACTGCGATCGAGGTGAATGTGGCGATGAGATAGGGCGGGCAGGTGAGAACTAGCGTGACGGTGGAGCTGAAGCCGAGGGTCTTCACGACGGTGGGCATGAAGTTCTTGAACCCGTTGGCTGACAGATGCAGGTTGCACATCAGTGCGAAGATCCATGTCCGGTAGTCCGTGCAGGCTTCGCGGAGTCCGACCCAGGTGCTGGTTCCTTCTTGCTTTTGGGTCGTGTCTCGCGCGATGCGGTCATGGGCGAGTTGGCGCTCCTCTGGGCTCAACCACCGTGTTTGAAGGGGTGAGTCGGGGAGAAGGAAGAAGGCGGACAGGGCGACGACGAGAGTGATCACGCCTTGGATGAGAAAGAGCCAGCGCCATCCGGCGAGGCCGTGAGAGCCATCGAGTCCGGCGAAGACTCCCGCGGCGATCAGCCCGGAGAAGGCGCTCGCGAGCATGTTGCCGGTGTAGAGGATGGCCATGCGCGTGGTGGCTTCTTTGCGGTTGTAGAATTGACTGATCATGAAGAGAGCGCCTGGGTAGAAGGGGGATTCGACGATGCCGAGAATCAGTCGGCAGATGAGGAGGCCGTGGTAGTCCTTGACGATGCAGTTGAGGATGGAGACGATGGCCCAGGCGGTCATGAAGCCGCCCATGAACAGAGATGGTTTGACTCGGTTGAGCAGCATGTTCGAGGGGACTTGGCCGAGCAGATATCTGCAGTTGGGAGCATATTAGCCTCATGGGATGGTCATAGCGTTACGGTTATCATCCTACCCAACAAATAGAATACTAACGCAGGTGTTGTACTGCGTCCCTTCTAACTTGAGGTCTGACGACAAACTGTTGAGCTTGCCATTGACCATGGCATTTCGGTCTAGGAAGTTGAGGAAGTACATGAGCCAGAGAATGGGCTGGTTACATATTAGCTTCACATATTCGACGATGTTCGAGAGAACTTACCATCATGTAGATATCAATTTTCCTCACCAGCGCAATCTCCTTCGGATCCGTCTTCTTCGCCGACCCGAATCGATCATATTGCGTAGTGGACTTCAACGGTTCATCGTTCTGCTCGACATGTTCAATATGCTCTTCTCCTCGCTTCGCCACGTCATTTGATTTTATTTCCATATCGGCGACGGTGCTCTGTTTCCTCAAGGAAAGTCGGCTGTCAAACTCGAACAAGTCAAGATGTCAAGCAAAAAGGTCACATCCCCTCCGCATGGCCGTCCTACATAATATAATCCACCCACGAAGCCAAGCCTCTCACGCATCGGAAAAGCTGCTGCCCATCCCCTCCCATGACATGTCAAATGAAAGCATGGGCCTTCCCCACGGGGAAGCATGCTGACCGATGCGGGGTGACCAGAAGCTTTTTGTAGCTCGTCCGAGCCAAGACCGTTCCGTCGTCTTGGCCCTTCTCTATCCGCGGGGCATGATTCGAGGATGATGCCGTATAGCAGAGCTAGCAGTGCGCCTCTTCTTTATCCGAGCCCACTGATGGCGGGGACTCGCCACCGAGGGTTGTGTTTGATCGTCGAAGGAATCGTTAGTGTCGGATAAACAGGGAGAGCTTGTTATCCGGGGTCTGTTGGCGGCGTAGACTCGGCTGTAAGATTTGGACTGACAGATAGGGTCGGATAACTATGAATTTCTGGCATGTTTATTTGTCATTCGGGGTCTGGGGAGTTGTTTTTCTGACTCGCATGTTGGGACTACATCGGATATAGTTATCTTGCTTATTGATAATAGGGGTTCTACATCCAGACCATGTGTCGCTGTCTAGGGCAAAGACCGTCCATGCGTCGTGTCTGGATAAGTCGTAATACGATCGCGATGTTTTTCCATGTTAGAATGTTTGACATGTATGCTTGTGTCCTATGCTTGGTCAATTTGCAAGGCACCCTACCCTGTCTCTGACAGTACGGGATACGCATCTCTACCATGGGAAGGGGCCGAGTTCCTGATACGTGTCCTACCGCAAACATCCAACCCTGTCACCCAGAGAGGAACGAGCTCGTTTGAGCGCCTGGTCAGCATAGCACTCGGACTACCAGGAAGACATTGCAGAATTTGTCACTGAGTGGGGCTCAATTCACAGTGCTGCTTTTTAATTTCCGGTGAGAAGTACTTGGCTTCGCTCTCCTGCTTTGGTATCAAAGAGAATTCCTACAGAACCAGCCATTCACCTAAGCCCTAAAAGCGACCTTCGTAGTCTGCCCATCATCAACTTCACCATCTCAATTCACACAAGACATCCTCTAGTTAATCGTAAGATATCATTCATCGCCGACACGAGGCAATGAGTTAATAATCCTACTAATCCTCTTCATAAATATCCCCCATCCACCCGCCTTGACTCCTCACCATCCATCTCTCTTACATCTATCTTCCTCACCTTGACAAGATATCTATCTTATGGCCCCATTTTTTTACTAGAAAAAGGTCAGGTGGCCTTTTCTACTGCTTATATTCGTACATGGCCTCATAACTATGGGGCGGCGTCTCTTTCTACATACCAACATGAAGATGCCGCAAGGGCAGAGCCAAATTTTGTACTTCATTCTTTCGATGATGGAGGTGCTCAATATCGATTTTATCGGATCGAAGCGTAACTACCTTTCCTACCATGCACCCCCTAGATCAATGCGACTAACTCTCGTTCCAGGGATTTGTGCCTCAACGGTCTTTAGGCAGCCTATATTCTGGGCAATGCCCAAGTCCCAATGAAAAACGGACGTCGTCGTTCTACACTCAACACATATCACTCCTGGATTGTAGAAGGTCTCAGACACCCTTTCCAGAATCATGTACAGAGACTCCGAAAACCCGATATGCGTTTCCACGATTGTTCATGACCTTTGGGGTCACGCTCGTCTAGCGTTTGAACCTCTCGATCTACCTGAAGATATAGCGTCAGTCAGAACATTTTCCGAAATATTTTCAATTCCTCTTGCGGAAAAGATCGACAAATGGCATTCAAAAGACCAACAGGAAGTCAAGACAGGAAGTCTATCAGCTGCCTTGAATATCCGGCAAGCTTGGGACAGGGCTCATTGAAATACGTGCCCTTTATGTCCCTGGGTCCTGATTAATGCATTGGATAGAGTCATCGCTGACTCTGCTGATACGCAAGAGCAATGCTTTGAAGACCACCATGAGCCTTTTGTGGGCTTGTTCAAGATTTACAGGCCCTTTACAGAGATGGGTCACAGGGGAAAGAAACCCCAAAGCTCGCCTTTTTATTTTTATTTTTCTTCAGACAGAATTTCTCGTCTTTTGCAACCACATTACTCTATCGACACCCCCCCCCCCCAGACCATGGGAACGGGGATTTTTTGCATTCAAGCCACTCGGACAATGTCCAATGTCCATGAAGCTACGGGGTTTCTGGGTTTTCCAGGGTCTTATAAATTAGTCGGCATACTTCAAGCAGCGATCGTTGATAAACCTCGGTGTCTACTGGACAGCGTAATTCGTCTAAAAGGGCGAATAGAGCACCATTTCCATCCACTCCTTTCTCAAGTTCTGTTTTTGTGGAAAACAAGAAAGAAATTTCCACCGGAAAAGGAGGATCTTATGATAAGGATATTGGCCACATGCGTGGATTTCAGCTAAATGACCTCGGGCATTTCCTTACACGAAGTTGTTTCCCTGCTTTATCGAGCATTAGTCGCAGAAATATGCCAGAGCGAACACCAGTTTCGACAGCCTCCTTTCTCCGACACCCATTGATACTCTACGCCGATGATGTTGAAGCACACTCCAGCCATCATCGGAGCATTTGTTATGACGAAAGGTTGATTGAACCTACAAAAGCCAGAGGGTCACCACTCTAGATGATTCTAGACGTTGTCAGACTCGAAAGTCACAGTGATGAGCCATTACTCAAGATGTACTATGAATACCCTCTTTCTTGCACAATCTCTGAGCGCAGAGCTAGAGTGTCTGGAACCGCAGACTACACACACACACACACACTCACTATGGTCCAATGATTGCGACGACTACATATTGAAATACCTACAATCCCAAAAGTAGGTTTTATTCTGTCTCCCACAACAATCTGAAATGAAATGCTGCTTTCTATCAAAATACCAGCTGCAGCTAGTGCTTTGCTGGTGAAAATAAATTCAGATCCTGAAAGTATAAGCAGCTGGAAATACAACAACCCACAACAGTTTCAAAAGAAAATGGGTCCACGCTTTTACGCAATAAAACGGACAAACCTACCCTTCCTTTAGCACCGCAAATGATGAATCCGACGACCGAGCTGTTGTTGAGATAATCCCACCATTCCTTAGGTCCAAATTTCGCCCCCGCCACTCTATATGTTAATAGTCTCTCCTAAGTGGATCAACTACCTCAAACAACGCGTTAAGAAAATCGAAAAGGACTAGACTTACCAAGGGATAAAGACTGCCAAAGAGCTGGTCGAGTTTATCATTCCCCCGGATAAGGTCCAATCCACGAGGAAAAATTACTCTCTGCTTCGAGGGCCACACGACTTCAGTACCTGCTCCTGCGAGTTTTCTGGAAGGCGTGGCCCAGAAAGAAGCTGGAACCTCAGCGGCTTGGCTAGGACCGTGGATGAGCCACGCTACAGAATTGCTTAGGTCATATTCTATACAAAAAGTCTTAACTCAAGAATCAATCGAGCAGACAGGGCCCAACATACAGAAGACTATCATTCTCCGAAAGACATTGGGATGATTCAAGTGTCTTTGCGAGGTATCTCTCAAACATATCTCCCAAATCCAATCTTCTGGATTCCTTGGACTAAAACTGTTGAAATCGCTTGTTTGAAGCTTACTTCACGTCCCCGTGTTTGATGGACAAAGGCCAGACGAATCCTGGTGGTGTGCCGAAAACAAACAAGACTTCGAAATTTAAAGCTTCGAATACATCTGAAAGAGCAAAACTCGTTCTTATACGTTTCTACTACCCCTCCCACTGCCCATGTGTAATTTTCACGAAATTGGCACCAAGCGGAAGTTTTCTTCGAATGCAGCGAAGCCAAAAGGGCGCAACGAGCCAAAGAAGCCCAAGGAGACAGAGCAGCTCGAGCAGATAGAAGAGTCCTGGCCAGAAGGGCCCCCTACCAAAAAACGAACCCCAACCCTGACACACCTACCAACCGACATGGACGAATGGCAAACCGAAACAAAGTTTTGGGACACTTTGCGGTCTTAAAATTCGATCCCTCATCAGGAGCTTTGTTCGTTCGATTTCTTGGTGAATGGCGATTACAGAAATGATGAGACTTTTCCCAGAAGCAGAAGCAGAATACTTGGCGCAATGTGCTTGCAGCATGTGGCCCATCGGCATACGGCAGAGTCTTTTCCATATCAATTCTGCGCAAAGTTTTGATCCAATCGTGTCGTCCCGATTGCTGCCCCTAGGGCATAGCCAGCGTCTCGCCGGTCAATCAACTGTGCCATAGAGATGATTCGTCGAGAAAAGAAGGATTTGGCAGCCTGGTCACAATAAAGACGTTTCTATTCACCATAAGTGAAGATATTATGCAAACAATAAAACAACCATGACTACAGCAAATATCCAAGCCCGGGTGAAAACAGCAACCTCCGACTTCTGCGGTATACTATGATGGCGAAGTGGTATCTGCCCGCAGCGAGTGCACAAGAATTAAAACCTCATTTTGTTCTGAGAGCCAAGAGAGTCTCCATTTTTTCCAAATGCGAGGTTGCTTTCGAGAACTGGCTAATCACGCATCCTTTGTATGCCAAGGTGCAGTGCGTTTTGGGTGGGCGAAAAATCTTGGTATCTGCCAACGAGATTGGATTCATATACCATGTCGGCAAAACAAATACAGGCAGTTCATTCTAGTTACAGTCCTGCAAAAACTGAGATTACCACACGCCCTGCTGCGACCAGACAGATGTGCTGGTAATATCACCATACCGAGCACAGGTGACCCTACTATCACAAAATGGGGGAACCTCTATCCCAACGCAGCACAAAAGCGGCGTTCAAAGAAATCGAACTGCACATACAAGATGTTTTGCTCTGTATCAAACCAGTGCAGGGGACGATCTACGTTTTGATGGATCACTAATCTGGGCGATCACTGCCGCCCAAAGTATCTTTTCACTCTTCTCAACACCAGAAAAGACAACCTTTGGACACCAAAGCTCCTGTGATAAGACTCGAGCCGGCGCCTTACAGTGCGAACCTAGGAACGCTGAAACTCCGAAAAAGCAGTGTGTTCATCTACCAAAACGCGCGAAAGATCGACTTAGAGACCGCTATCAAGGTCCCCTTGAGTTTACTGCCGACTTTCCCCCTGAACATCTCAAAATGTATCAGGCAGGCTCTGGAGATCCAATTCCCCCTCAGAACCAGCCTGACACTTGTATTCGTGCAGGCGTTGGTGATCGAGGTGGTCGACTTTATGCTCAGCGAGAGATTTGCTTCACCTTCATGCCGTTTTCGTCAAATCTTGTTCATACTACAGGTCTATCAGTCAGACTTTATCAATGCTCTATATGCATACGCTTTAGACATGCGTAAGTGGAGAAGCGAGAGAGCACGCTAGGAATATGAACGTATTTTCACAGAGCAAAATGCCAATAATCACGCAATATTTCACACGCCTCTAGCAAATGACTCTCTGGGTCGACTGAACACCTGGTACAACGACTTCCAAGGCGCCTCCCAGGACGCTTCCCAGGACAGATGGTACGCCGGTCTACTCTGTGACGACAATGAAGACACATGCCCGATTATGGCGGTGGCAGGCAGCCTCCGGTTGACTGTGTCTTAAGTCGCCGATTCTCCATTATGCTGCTATCTGATGAGCCACAAAGTACAATAGCCCCGGGCTTTGCATGTACTGAGAAACCCTTGATGACTACAAATACGAATATTTTCCCGAGAGAGCACTCAGCCTTTTACCAAATAAGATCACCCAAGGACCTAAAGAACGAATGTTGTGCGCATTTTGACTAACAATGACCAGGAATGGCTGACAGACCTGATGAAGACCAGCTGCTTCCCGGTACATTTGGGAAAATCAGGATAAGGAGGCCAGGGACGCCAATTTCACTTTTCCTTGGAATATTGGAGGCTACTGCTGCTAAAAAGGCTGCTACATGGGGAGATAATATTCTGTTAATGATTCAAGATTGGCGGTCCACTGATCGATTCTTTTCTTCGTATATCAGTATATCTTGTGAGGCCTATTTGTACTTGTCTCTGTGTGACAGCGTCTATTCTGTCTGCTCTTGCGTGTTTGTCAAGTCTATATACCACTTGTGTCTCGGTCATATAGAGGTTCTTTCCTCTTCTCTCCCACGGCGATTATGAGACAAATGGTGCCCTCGGACACGGGTCTTTCATACGCTGGAACTGAAAGTCGAATCTGAGAATATGTAGGTGAATCGTGCAGTCAACTCCGCAGAGAGAACATGAAAGAAGCCAGACGGCAGCGTCCAAACCCAAAGGCGACATGACGCTTGTGCTGCGTATCCTGTGAAACTATTACCCGAACATTGGGGGTGGGACTACACGTAATTGGATTTTGAACTTGCTACTCTTGTTCATGCTCTTTGGGGGCAAGCACGCATTGAGGTCGAGCCCTTGGATGTTTCTCAGGACAAAAAGTCCCTGCGAGTTCGGTTTTGGTGGCTACCGATGCGCGATTTTCGTCGATACGTACCCCTCTCCGCACGCCCATGATGCCAGTCTTGCGTTCGTCCTACATGCATCGCATTTCAAGATCCTTTCTCTCATATAACAACAAGTTCAGGCTTTGCAATTCGCCAGGCCAAAATACATGTCTACGGCCATATTCTCTTGATAGATAGCATTGCTTCGTGACGCGATTCAAAGATACAATGGATCCCCGAAAACCCTCTACAAATCGCAATCCCAGACATCTCTCTCGCTATGAACACGAAAACGAAAATTTCCTTTCGTTTGAATGGCAATAAATCGGCATTCGCTCGGCAAATGGACCAAATTTGGCGTGGAACAACTACTTAATGGTAGTTAATAGTAGGTGTTTCGATCTCTGTACACTTCTTTGGGCTTTCAGGGTTATATCAACGGATCCCTCATTACATTCTTGAAGTTCCTGTTCATCTGTACCCTCAAATCACAAGAGCAGGCATTCTAAAGGCGCGAGAGACTTGAGCATGTTCAATTGTTGCAATTCTTTTCACATCGGGCCGGTTCAACGGCGGTGTGTGCCTCAGGCAAATACGGCAACTGGACGTGGGGTAGATCTTGAACTTTAATATCTCTTGCGGGAAAAGAACATTTTAACCGTCTAGGCAGAGCAATCCTTTCCGGGGAAACCTAATTTGTTCAATGTTTGTATTTGGATAAATGTATTGATCATAATATAAACGTGGGATATCTTATCTCATTTATGGGTGTAGTGTGTGTGTATGTATCTCGTCGGGTCGAGTTGAGTAGTCGACCACGTCATCGAGGATCTTGAGAACCGCCAAGGGCAGTTTCCCAATAATCAAAAATATGTACAATCGCAACCGAAGCAAACCGCCGTATCTACCCGGTCGGGTCGTGGAGAGTTGTAGAAGAAGTCCAGTCCAGCCGGAGCCTTGCAGCCCGGCACTCAACCGGCCCGGTCAGGGCAGGTGGTGGGGGGCGTGACAACTAGCCCGATCGGGTAGCCATGTAGGGCAACCAAGCAGCCAGCCCTAGGTACCAGAGCCAGCCAAAGAGCCATTTATCTGTCTGGAAGGGAGAGAGAGTGGAGCCCGCTATTTCCTTGGGCATGCGGGATCCACTGATGTACCGATTCCGCCACGTTCCCTCGCTCATTCCTCCCCGCACCGTCGCAGTTGGTCGTGAAGGATGGCTCGGCCCTCTGTGTTCACGAATCCGCCTAGCCCAAAAGCCGGGATGATTCGACACATGCGCGTGAGAGATGCGCCGATCCAGTCCCGGCTGACTCGGGAGAAACGGTCTGCTGCGGGGAGTGCCGTAGGGCGGTTGTAGAGGTCTAGACCGAGGAGGTGGATAGGGGTGCTGACGAGCTGGATGGAAGCCGGAATGGCGAGTTGTGCAATGAGGATCTTAAGGTACTCGGCTGACGCGATGGAATCCGGGATAGAAGCCGAGACCATGGCGGGAAGGCCGAAGGAGCCGAAGATTGTGAGGCCGTCGCGAAGGAGAAAGGCGGAGTAGGCGGATATGGGGATAGAACGGCTGACGGAACGGAGGATCTTGCTCTGCGATGGGGGAGCTGAGGTAGAAGGGGCGGCGGATGGCGTAGGTTTAGGAGGAGGGGTGTGTTTGTGGCCGAACAATTGAGCGAACTTGATGTCTTTCCAAATGCCGACGGAGGAATTGACAACAAAGGTGGAAAGGAAAGTTGTAGCCCCGGCAATAGCTTGGTCGACATGAGGGTATACTCGCTCCAGAATGGTCTCGGACGCGTTTGCTGTTGCGAAAGTTGCCGCGTACAGGGACCAAACTAGGAGCGTAGGTCGAGAGGTAAGGAAAGTCGCGGGCTGTGTGATAGAGGCCCATAGGTGGCGACGGAATGCGGGGAGGAGAGGTTGGTTATGGGATGATTTTTCGACCACGAGACTGTGGATGTTAGTCAATGGCCTCAATAGAATACCGATCCGAGCGACATACCGATCCAGGATCATGACCGAAGGAGTCACCAATGTTGCCGAACCCGCAGCAATCAAGGCATCCGCAGTCAAACATTCTGCAAGTCGGTTCCTGCGCATGTTGAAGCGCAGGGCGGACTTGACGTCTAGGTCTTGGGCCATAACAGTCATCCCTGGTGTTGCGGAGAGAGAACGTCTAAGTTAGGGGGAAACCCCTGGGAATGACTCTTGAGGTAGCAGGGAATGGAACAACAAATGAAACCCTGGAGTTCGTTAAAATTCACCGTAGTCCTAGACCGGAGTGGCAAGAAGGTACTCACCTTGCGCTGAAATGCTTGAATATGCAGAAAGGAGTGAAAGATGGGAACTGATAGAGAGATAAAGGAGGGAAGGACAGTTCAGTGAGGGGCTATATGAGTAACGGTCGAGACGAGCAGTAGATCAATGACGCCCAATTCCCACAATGCCCATAGTCCGACAACTACTAGCATTATTTACTCCCTAGTATACTAGTTATCCGTCGACCAGGGTGATTCTGCACATGGGGAACTCGGCGGTGCCGGCCAATAGCAGGCGACCGGGCCGGGAAGCCGGGTACTATCGGTGGATTCGGGGCCAGCATGAATGGCTGAGAGGCCGACAGAATCTCCCACCAGATAACGTATCGACCCAAGGAACTCGAATTGCTGATCGGATTCTAGAAGAGAAAATGGCGGTGGCGGGTGGGGATGCCCTAAGGGGATTACCCTATTCTATTGCCCTACCTGGCTACCAGTCCCTTACTGGACAAGTGTGGACAGCGAATACGCTGCGTTGGCCGAGGGTGTCTTCGCCTCATCGTTGCACCGCCGCTATTTTCGGCCTATAAATAGGTAAAACACGAGTGTTCGACGTAGAAATGTCGTGGTGTTCCTCTAATTTGTTTCAGCTTTCAGCAAAGCGAATTGCTTCAGCCTTTTCTTTCAGGCCTCAATAATTGAACACGTCTCACAAAATTTGTGCTGGGCTTAGTCAGCGAGGCTAATGTCACGTGCTCAAGAGTCGGATCGGTGAGACCGGCAAGACCGCAAGGGGACTCGCAACTTTCAGGTCCACGAGTTAGCGCTAGTCTGGATTACTGCAATCGATTGATAATTGTTGCAACTCAGAGGATGCAAGGCGTCAAGAGATTGATGTCATACTCCGTAGGCAAACCCGTAGGCACACCACCAGCCGGCAGTTGAACTGACTATTCCCAGTGGCCAACAGTAATAAGGCGATCACTATCCAGGATTGACGGCCAACAAGCAAACACAGTTTCGCTCCTCCCACGCATTCTGTTCTTGGAAGGACCATGCGGAGTACGGAGTCGATGAGGAAGCGATGGAGACGGCCCGGGAACATGGAGTGACTCGCGGGGAGACCCGGGTGGTCTATATGAAAGCTAGCTCAGGGTCCAATCAACAGAAATCTCCAGGCGATGGTGAGCGACGGAGATCGGCGGAATGCTCCAATCGATAAAATAATGAATCTCCTCGGCGAAAAGAAGCTGGATTTGGGTCTCTGCTGATCATCGTCGCGGACAGAACGGCATTAATCCCCAACACTAGCTTATGCACAATTTCCTATAACTGCTCGTTAGCCATACCGCCAGAAGAAGCATAATTCAAGCCAAGATCCACTTAGACTGGACCAAAATGCGCGGAACCGATTGCCTTGCGGTCAAAATTATAAACCTTCCTATCATCAATTAGTCACGCGTCCACCATGAGCCCCGTTCACTACCGCAAACCCAAGCAGAAAACGACCACATCATGAATCCAAGATCGAGCACAGAAAATTCGGAAATATATATTAACTCTAAGAGAGCGGATGCCTGAGGTATCTCATCGTACGGAAGACCGCCTATCATAGTGGGACCAAATCACCAACAACTTTCTCATGTGAACGCGATCGGCGAGAACTGCAAAATTGAACGCAAAAATGGCTGTGTAAAAGAGAAAAAGAAGAGAAGAAGACATGAAAAGATAAACAGAAACGCCCCCGATTAATATTCCACACAAGCCTGGCGTCCGTCCAGAAAGGAAAAAGAAGAAGAAAATCCAGTAAGTGTGTGGAAGATAACACAAACTAGCAGATAACACAGCAGGAGTTCTGCTTCTTCGCGGAAGTGTAGAACATTTTACTCTGTGCGCTGAGCCCCTCACTCTTGGTGACCAGATCGTCGATTTTCTCGCCTCGCTCGAGAACCTATACAGCAATTATCGTTAGCGGTCGCCCCCTTGCTAACAAAACTCTGTGGTATACGCACACTCTCGATGGTCTTGTGAAGGACAATCTTCGTCTCGTCCAGCTCCTTCTGAATCTTCATGATGCTGTCGACCTGCTGCGGGTCCTGGTACGTCGTGATGTATGTTCGCAGCGGCGCGAAGGTCACGGGGTTCCTGGAGGAGTCGGCGTTGGGGTGTTGAGCGAGGAACTCGTCGAGGGCTTTCGAGAGGATCTGGTGCGCCGCCAAAGACGGATACTCCTTGTCGCTAATGATGACAGCGGCGATATTTTGGGTCCGGGCATAGACGTGGAATGTGAAATCTGTAAATGACGTGATGGTTAGAATCGTGGATAGGGGCCGGTACGGGGATGCGACCGGAGACAAAGACGATAACTTGCCCTGTTCCTCGATATCCTGTCTCTGGCCCTGTTTCGTTCGTTCGGCTACCGTCTTGCTGAACATGGTCATGAACTCGCTGATGTTGCTCCGGGTGAAACGCGAGTAGCTGCTCAACTCGCGCTCGGCGCACAGCTCCACGGCGGGCTGTTGGCCATTATTGATAATCTGGGTGGTAGAAACGATGTATCAGTAGATGAGAATACTCTGGTCAGGAAAGACATACTCCGATGTAGAGGAGCTTCATTTTTGAGGGTGTTCAGGGGAAGCTGGGATGGCTGACGTCGATGACAGCGGAAACTGAAGTTGCGGGGGTCGAAGTTGGAGCGGAAAAGCCTGAGGCCTCACCGCCTCCCTACCAAACCGGTTTCTTTAGGTATTCCAGATTCACCAAGTCGACTTGTTCATGATGGAATCGTGCAGGGCATTTCTTATGAGAATAAAAATCAATCTTATAGTTTGCCACAACCTGTACTGATATTGCACCATTCAAAGTAGCTTCAAATATGACAATCTATCGAAAATACTTCGACTGCGGTCGGTGGCTCCTACCATCGTCGACTTGCATAATGTGTTACTCATTTACAAGCTCATCTTTGAGCTAACGCATGATAGTAAAACACAGCAGAAAATATCCTAGACGACTTGACACAACATAAACGCTAGGCTTGTTCTACAGAGATTTATCGTGCAGGAGCTTAGTCGAATCGTGTCGCCTGGAACAAAGTCATTTGCTTGAATTCGCTGACATGACAAAATTAGGAATATGCCTAAGAGAGATCAGCCTGGCACACGAGCAGTACGAACCCCTCAGATGTGGCCGGACTGACGTTTGAGGATTGTTGGATGTGTCACAACCATTTACACCGTAGGTACAACATTTGAACCTATATTGTACAAAGTACTCTGGAATTCGTGGCTACTCGTCACTCCAGATGCCCAACCTGGAAGACAATCCCAGTTGCCTCACGTTGGCATGCTGGTCGCCGGACAGTTTTCTGTCAGGAATGTCACAACAGCATGAAGAGACCCCTCTCCACACGAGACTGAGAGCTCCTACGGAGGATATCAAATCTGCTGTATCAAATACTCTCGCAGCGGAAGCTCCGTCCATATTGCACATCCCTGCAGTGCTGCCAGACGGATTTTCCGAGGTTCGGTTGTAAGGTGTTACATTTGCCACGACCCCCGGGAATCTCAGGTAGCACAGTGGAGAACTCTGAATGCACCCAAGTTTCACCATCTCGATGACGGGACGATGTAGTAATGGGAATCCTCGTATTATCTGCTGGTGGACCTGTCGCTGCCCCCGGATTCGTCCATCCATCAACATCGCCTTGGCATAAAGAGGAAATCCTTGGCGACAACTGTTAGTTAACCAGTTAAGTACCTATCATCGGGTTGACCAATCCACGTGTTGGTGGATGCTGTGCTGTTCATCACTCTTACTGGTAGAGATGACAGGGAACTGGTTATTGCACTTCACACTAACAGAGTCCATCGTCTTGGCTAATGCTGGGCAAATGGTCTCGATCACTTAAAGAGCTTGATGTCCTTGGTCGTGAACATCAGTGAGACTTATCTTTGTTTTCTGCTAGACAAGTGCCATTGAGCTTTTCCCAGCGATAGGAAAATTGCATATGACGGACGGAAAACAGCGTGACAGCCCCAGCGTCTTCGCCGGGGTCCCTGGCTCACCCTTGAGCCATCCCGCCCATACACTCCCTTACCACGTGGTCATCAAGGAGTTGGAGACCAGGATTGATGAGGGTCTGAGCAATGAGGAAGCTTCGCGTCGCCTCCAAGAATATGGACCAAACAAACTGGAGGAAGGCGAGGGCGTATCTGTGATCAAGATCCTCGTGCGCCAGGTCGCAAACGCAATGATGCTAGTTAAGCGGCCCACTTTTTTGTTCTTTTCTCAACTCCCAGTGTTATGAGAACTCCCAGAATCTGATCCAATTCGTAATTGCAGGTGCTCCTGCTGGCCATGGCAGTCAGTTTTGGAATCAAGTCATGGATTGAGGGCGGTGTTATTTGCGCCGTCATTGTCTTGAATATAGTTGTCGGTTTCTTTCAGGAATATGCTGCGGAAAAGACCATGGAGTCCTTGCATTCTCTGAGCTCGCCTACTGGAACTGTATCTCGTGATGGTCAGACCTTTTCAATTCCTTCGACTGACATCGTCCCTGGCGATATGGTTGAATTGAGAACAGGTGACACCGTCCCGGCTGATATCAGGTGAGTCTTCGCCTCAGGCCAGCAAGCCGCGCCTTGACTTCAGTCTCTGCGAAACAGAACCATACTGACAGAAATATTTCACAGATTGGTTGAGGCAGTCAATTTCGATACAGACGAAGCACTTCTCACTGGAGAATCCCTCCCTGTCACCAAAGAATGCGACTCCACATTCAAGGAGGATACGGGGCCAGGAGACCGTCTGAATATCGCCTATAGTTCCAGCACAGTGACAAGGGGCCGCGCCCGTGGCGTGGTCATTGGAACAGGTATGGCGACCGAAATTGGCTCCATTGCTGCTGCCCTACGTGCTAGCAATAGCAAAAAGCGCCAGGTCAAACGTGGCCCCAACGGCGAGACCAAGAAGAGATGGTATGTCCAGGCCTGGACCTTGACCGGGACAGACGCTGTAGGTCGCTTCCTTGGTGTCAATGTAGGCACTCCATTGCAGAGGAAGCTTTCCAAACTGGCGATCCTCTTGTTTGGAGTTGCCGTGCTCTTTGCGATCATTGTTATGGCTGCGAATTTGTTCAGCAGCAACAACGAGGTAATCTTGTACGCTGTCGGCACTGGTCTCAGTATGATTCCGGCCTGCTTGGTCGTTGTTTTAACTATAACCATGGCTGTTGGAACTAAACGGATGGTCGAACGGAACGTGATCGTCCGCAAATTGGATTCTCTCGAGGCGTTGGGTGCAGTCACCGATATCTGTTCCGATAAAACTGGCACTCTGACCCAGGGTAAAATGGTAGTCAAGAAAGCATGGATCCCCTCTCGAGGCACCTACTCGGTCGGAAACTCTAATGAGCCTTTCAATCCCACGATCGGTGAGGTGACTTTCACCCCCTTGTCTCCAATGCAATTCGATGATGAAAAGGAAGGTCCTCCCGCAGAGAACGTCGAAGGACTTGTCGTCGGAAATCGCCAGCTCGAGGACTTCTTGGATGTGGCATCCATGGCCAATCTCTCTCATGTCTATAAGTCCGAGCAGGGAGAATGGAGTGCACGTGGAGAGCCAACTGAGATCGCGATTGAAGTGTTCGCTTCGAGATTCAACTGGAACCGAGACCGTTGGACTAAGGGTCAGGGCGCTGTTTGGCATCAAAAGGCGGAATTTCCGTTCGATTCGACGATCAAGAAAATGTCGGTCATCTTCACCAAAATCACAGCCCAGGAAGAACGTCAAATGGTTTTCACGAAGGGTGCAGTTGAGCGCATTGTGGACTCCTGTACAACGGTGATCTGGGACCAAGACTCATCCACTCCCGTGCCAATGACCGATGAATACCGCAGTCAAATCTTCCAAAACATGGAGGAGCTGGCCCAAATGGGTCTTCGGGTGTTGGCTTTGGCAAACCGACCTTACGTTGAACAGGCTCGGCTTCTTGAAGGCTCCGACCTGGACCGCGATGAGATTGAAAAGGACCTTTGTTTCCTCGGACTCATCGGTTTGTATGATCCACCCCGTCCAGAGACCGCATCATCAATCCAAGCATGTTTCAAAGCCGGGATTGAGGTGCACATGGTCACTGGAGATCATCCTGGGACCGCCAAAGCCATTGCGCAACAAGTCGGAATCGTTCCCTCTGATCTCACCACGGTCGCTGCTGATGTTGCCGATGCTATGGTCATGACCGCAGGCGAATTCGATAAGCTTACCGATGCCGAAGTGGATGCACTTCCTACCTTACCTCTGGTCATCGCACGCTGCGCACCTCAGACAAAGGTTCGAATGATCGATGCCTTACATCGACGTGGACGTTTCGCCGCTATGACTGGTGACGGGGTCAATGATTCGCCTTCCCTCAAACATGCGGATGTCGGAATCGCTATGGGCCAGGCAGGATCAGATGTAGCGAAGGATGCCTCGGACATCATTCTTAGCGATGACAACTTTGCATCGATTCTGAATGCCGTGGAGGAAGGTCGTCGGATTTTCGACAACATCCAGAAATTTGTTCTCCACCTGTTGGCCGAGAATATCGCTCAGGCATGCACATTATTGATCGGCTTAGCCTTCAAAGATAAAGACGGTCGGTCCGTGTTCCCTCTCGCCCCCGTTGAAATTCTCTGGATTATCATGATCACCTCCGGCATGCCCGACATGGGACTTGGAATGGAGGTAGCCGCGTCTGACATCATGGACCGTCCACCCCAAACCAAGCAAG
This sequence comes from Aspergillus affinis, assembly GCF_023601865.1. Lineage (NCBI taxonomy): Eukaryota > Fungi > Ascomycota > Eurotiomycetes > Eurotiales > Aspergillaceae > Aspergillus > Aspergillus affinis. The sequence goes on along the minus strand of NW_026515941.1, from coordinate 2,387 downwards.
GTATTTTCACCTGGGAAGTTATCATCGATACCTTAGTCTACGGCTTCTGGACCGCCGCGCTCTGCCTTTCAGCCTTTTCCATCCGCATGTGGGGATTCGGCGACGGCAATCTCGGCCGCGGCTGCAATAGCGAATACTCCGAAGAATGCGAGCTGGTGTTCCGCGCCCGAGCCACAACCTTTGTTTGTCTTACATGGTTCGCCCTCTTCTTGGCCTGGGAGATGGTCAACATGCGAAGATCCTTCTTCCGCATGCAGCCCAAATCCAAGAAGTATTTCACGCAGTGGATGCACGACGTGTGGCGGAATCAGTTCCTCTTCTGGTCCATCATGGCCGGGTGGATCACGATCTTCCCCATCATTTATATCCCCGTGATCAACCATGTCGTGTTCAAACATACGGTCATCTCGTGGGAATGGGGTATTGTCTTTGTGGAGGCTGTGCTCTTTTTCTTAGGCGTTGAGGTCTGGAAGTGGGCTAAGCGCGTCTTCTTTCGTCGGAAGATGAGGAAATCATCGACGGACAGCGTCGAGAGAGAATCTCACATGCTTCCTTAACCATTACTTCCCCTGCTCCGATATATGGGTCAGGGTGATAACAATAACTCTGGGTTTATGGAACTGCGATTCAGGAACTGACTAACTGGTGTCATGGACTTTACTGGAATTGAAGAGATGAGGTAGACAGGAGAGACGATGGTAGGGGATTTTTCAAACTAGTCACTCATTTGCCACGGTGCCTGGCAGTTTGGTACCACAAGATAGTTGATAGCTAGTGCATTATAGATTCTATTTAGTAGATCCTTGGGTGGGAAGTAGCAGTAGTAGAAAAAAATAGCTGAAAATTGAAAATCAGGTTGGAGCAAGAGGGTACAATTCTCTTTTCCGTGATAACTAGAAGCCTTGAAGGAATTCAAACGCGAAACATTGACATTAATTAACTACTGCCTAGCGAGCTGATCTCGAACCTTCATCATTCTCTCGGTTTCAGAAGGTTGCTGCGTGTTCATATGAAGAAGGATGCATACAAAAACCAGGTGAAGCTCTTGGCACTTAGTGTCTCAGGCACCCAGAATGTCTACAGAATAAATCTTTATCTACAGCACCTCATTCTGAGACTAGAATCTTTTATTGCCTATGAGATATCTCATCATTGATAGCAAAACTACTGCACAGCCTCTATTCAGTCGCATTATCTCGAATAGCCTCCGAAACAAAGCGCTTTTGTTATAATTATTCCATGATTGGGAATATATTGTAGACACATTCTGATAAAAGCTTAACATGGTATAGTGTTTGGGCCACAATATCCACCCAGGAGATAAGCAGTGAGTTTGGGCAGCATGGGGACAGGTAGTGTTTCTCGTTTGTAAGGCCCAATTCGAACGCTCCCCCTATTTCGTCCAAAAAAAATAAGAAAAAACAAAAAAACAAAAGACCTGTAATCAGCAGTAGCAAGCATACCGTCGGTTACATGCACCTTTTCCTCTTGGGGACTGATAAGACTACTGGATACCTGGAAATTGGCATAGCGAGCAAATGTAACGACGTTTTCGGGGTTACATGGGAGGGCCATCTCCCACTTACTCAAAATACATAAGCGAGGCCAGGGTTAGATTTTGGTATATTCCGGTGATAATGTAAATACTATACAATTCTTTACTCATGCATGTTTCTCTGATGATTACATGTATGTGAAAGTGAATTTACAAGGGGTCTAAGGAGCACATCCAGAGGGCTTGCGCAATGGCCTGAGTTGCCCACCTGTATTGGCACTGTAGGAAGACACACGCCGGTCAGCTAGGTTGTAGTTGGATGGCTGTCGGCCTATCACAGTTGTTGTACATTCAATTTTGGTCTTCATTATCATTGTTGTTGTGATTTTTCCCGCTGCCGTGGTGTGCAAGTAAAAGGGTATGTTGCGACAGTCGATCAACAGCCAATAGATCATATGCTGAATGTAAGCTGGGATGATCACTTAATAATGATAATAGAACAAATATACTAAGAATACCTTCCAAGGTGATATGATATTATTCTATTTACAGAATAGTTTCGTTCCAGTTCTATATACATATTTTAGTACCGATCTCGACGCGTAGAGTGTAGACTCTAGATCTCAAAGATGCCTTTTGCTCAATGCTCCCAACTCAATAGCTGGCTGAATAGGTCCATCGCAACGTGATCAGTTATTTATGTTCCCGGACGATATGATGGAGTGTTGAGAGGCATCTCTAATGCAAAATATATCATCTTAGTACAAATTACCATTTTTGTTATTTCTATGATCGCGATCACCCCGGCTCTAAAATATTACTGTTGGAACGATGTTATCAACCAGACCAGAGAAGTGGAGTATCTTGACCTAATCCACATACCGCACAGCAC